>NC_042615.1:106894872-107194872 GCF_901001135.1 Rhinatrema bivittatum | reverse complement strand
TTGTTTCCTACATATTGGTAATCTGCAACATCTAGGGCCATATTTGTTGTACTTGTGGGGAAGCGAAACATATCACGATTCCCCATGAATATAACGAATCTTTGCCAAATTATTCGGCCATCTAAAGGAGCGAATTTAAACAAACCCCCCACCCTCCTGACCCCTCCCCTCCCAAGACTTACCAAAACTCCAGGGTGGTCCAACGGGGGTTCCAGGAGACATCTCCTGCACTCATGCCCTCGGTTGCCGGTATTCAAAATGGTGCCGATAGCCTTTGACATTACTATGTCACAAGGGTTACCAGTACCATTGGTCATTCCCTGTCACATGGTAGGAGCAATGAATGGCCGGCACTATCTTGGGGCTGACCAATGGCACCGGTATCCCCTGTGACATAGTAAGAGCAAAGGCTATCGGCGCCATTTTGATTACTGGCAGTCGACGGCCCGAGTGCAGGAGATCGCTCCTGGACCCCTGCTAGACCACCAGGGACTTTTGGCAAGTCTTGGGGGACCCTCCTATTCAGGAATAATAAGACCCTGATCCAAAGAGCTTAAAATCTAAGAAGCAGAGCCCAGCATGAGGGGAGAGAGAGAGAGAGACAGTCAACTGTGCACTATGATTGGGCGACTGTGACAGCAACATGGTTTAGTAAATAGATCCCTTCATGAAGGGGTGGGTAAATCTGGTCTTTGAGGGCCACTAACCGGTCGGGTTTTCAGGATATCCCTAATAATTAAGCATGAGAAATATTGGCATGCAGTTGAAGCCTTAAGAACCTTAACCTCCAGGATAGTATATAAAGTACTCACGCTCATACACAAAGCCATTCATAACCATGACATGCAATGGTTCCCAGAACATCTCCTGCTTCACACTCCGACAAGACCCACAAGAACGCATCACCTGGCCAAACTCCAAATACCCTCTCCTAAGCTCATGAAGCATACCACCTTTAGAGAGCGATCCTTCATCATTGCAGGAACCGCCCACTGGAATAAAATGCCTTCCCAATTACGCCAGGAACCTTGCCACAAAAAATTCAAGCACAATCTTAAAACATGGCTGTTCAAACTAGCGTACCCTGACTAACGAACTGACTCTCCCCAAAGATGCGACATGACCGCCCAACTGACCCTCGCCCTTTCTATTTTCTCTCCCTACCCCCCACCCACTGTGGGTATACTCCTCGTCTTCCCCTTCCCTTTATTACTTTCCCCTGCTAATTATCCTGATTGCTTTGTTTAACTCACTTGTTAAAACTAACATGTACATATGTATATAATTTATTTATTTATTTATTTATAGGTTTTTATATACCGATAGCCGTTTGCACATCGTATCGGTTTACAGATAACTAAAACTTTTTGACAGTGTCATTATACAGAACTTTTGGCACTGCCATTACATAGAACAGTAAACTTTGCATACAAGAAATAAACATCAACAAACAGTAACTGGGTAACTATTTACAGGGAACGAAGGTTCCTCAATTGGAAGCAGATGAGGGAAAATTAACAAGAGCACATAGTGACGGTAGTACGTGGAAAGCATTGTAATCAAATCAAGAGGTCATAGGGGAGAAGGTAATTGAGAGATAAAGACAGCAGAAGCACATTGTAAAAGGTGATCTCGTATTATCATCTCCTGCCCTTGTTAACCCTCTCCCTGTTAATGTTATTATTGTAAAGCTTGTTGCTAAGTTATGTTACATTGTGAACCGAGGTGATGTTTTGCAAACGTGCCTCGGTATATAAAAAAACCCTTAAATAAAATAAAATAAAATAAATAAGAACTGTAATTGCCCAGTCCTGCCTTAGTTTATGATATATTCATATAAAATATGTTAAAGAAATATTGGAGTAATCTAGTACAGGGTTTCCAAACCTATCCTGAAGATTTCCTATGGCCAGTTAGGTTATCAGGCTATCTAAAAGTAATATAGATTAGATACATTTTCATACATTGGATACCTTGAATGTGCTAATTTATCTCATGCCTATTCATTGTGGATTTTCTGAAAACTTGACTAATTTTGGTGAGGTCCCTAGGAAGACCTGGCCTAATGGTTAACAAAGCAGGATGAGAATCATTGAAGCCAGGGTTCATATCATGTTTTCTCCAGGGCCAATCTTTTTAAACTTGAGAAATTCACATCACCCTCCATTGAATCAGGTATAAACTAACTTGTATGCCCCCTTGGACAGGGGAGTGCATACTTTACCTGAACTGTAACTCAGGTTTGCAAACCTTTGTAATTAAATCCAACATAGAGTTTCTTAGGAGTTCCATCATTATTTTTTTCTAGTGTTCTTGGTGAACTAGAAGAGTTTTTTTAAAACAGGGTTGTCATTTTAGAATGAAGCTTTGGTACAGCAAAAAAACATTAGCAGACACCAGAAATAAAATTTGAATAATGGGGCTTGATTTCTAAGTTATGCACATGGATGAATATCTAGAGATAAGTAACTAAAAGCTTATTTTCTCATGTCGTAAAATAAATATCCTTGCTAGCTGACCCAAATATGTTATCTCTAACCCATAGAGATTTAGTCCTCTTGCATGCTGGAAGGGCCACAAGAGACATTTCATATCCATAAATCTATCTTCATACTATGGACAAAAAATGATATTAAAAAAAAAGGCATCCCTACTAGCTTTGAGAATGCCATCAAAATGAATTTCATTTTATCTCTGCCAATTTACATTTATATTTTGGATTCTGTTCACATCATTCATCTCATTCTCAAAGTGATTGGAAACAACTTCATTGATGTGTGCATGACTTTCAAATGCATCATATATTATATATATATATATATATATATATATATATATATATATATCTCCTGTTATGTTGTTATACCAGTTATCATGTTATATGTAACTCTGTTCTGTTTTACCAATGGTTTCTGCAAATGTAATTTGTTTTAAATGTAAACCGGAGTGAAGGCCTCTAGCTAAACTGTGGTATATAAAAACGTACAAATAAATAAGTAAATAAATAAATATATAAATCCAAGTATGAATGAAAATGGTGTTAACTGACAAGTCTTTATTAAATTCTACGAACTTCAAATGTGAAAATTAAGTCCACTAAACTATTAAATAACTAAAATTTCTGATGCAAATAATTTGGAGGATTGACTTCACAACCAAACCACCAATACTGAAAACTAATGGTGAATCTTTCTCTTCAATCATTGGTCCTGAAAAATCTCCATGTTTTAAATATGCATTTTTAGTGACCATGCTTTTTGTGAAAATAATATATTTTTTATTTTTAAATTTTAGAATAAATTTGAATGAAGGTTCATCTTACCAAGCCTTCTCCAGTAATTTTTAATACTGCAGCATGATAATTAAACAAATTTATTCTAAAATTTGAAAATAAACAATTTATTATTTTTACAAAAAGAATATTGTCATTTAAAACATGAATATTTTTCTGAACCACTGACTGAAGACATGAATCCACCATTAGTTTTCAAAATTGGCAGTTTGGTTCTGAGGTCTTTTCCTCCAATGTATTTGCATGTCATGTTTGAATTCAAACATGGACTTTTATAGAATGTTTTGCTTACAGTATAGGGATAGCACTGCTTCCTCTCCTCGGGCCCTAGGGACTCAGCCTGAGCTGTGTGCTTCACCCATTGTCCAAGCTCAAGCTTAATCCACAGCCCTCACCTACAACCCAAACCTGGGGTCTGAGCTTGAGCCATGGCTCTCATCCTCTCAGCCACAGGGAATGAGGCGTGGTGACCACAGCATGACCCTCAGATGCCCAAGGGATGATGGAGACCCATACAGAGCACTTTCCCGCAGTAAAAAAGGGAGGAATGCATATCTTCCACAAACATCACAGAAGTATTCACTAGCAAAAGCAGGAGAACGGCAAAGACAGTAAAGAATGGAAAACAGCAGAATGTACCTTGCCTACTGAACATACTGTTTGCCTATTGAACCAACTTTTGTTTCAAGAAGACCCTTGTGCACTTCTTCTCCTGCTATGGAACAGTTCATTGAGGCCATTTTTTTACAGCCACTGGGTCCACTGCCTGTTTCTACATCTTCCCAGCCTTGGACTATTATAGCTCCATGATGTAGTGATGTCACTGGGATCCTGGGTGAAAACACCAGGGCCAACTCTGGAAACTTCAGTCTCAACTTGTCTGCCTGCTGGAACAACTGCTGCTTCATGGACCTCTGCTCCTGCAGTGGAACAGCTCTTTGCAGCCTTTTCCCAGCAGCCTCTAGGTCCTCTCTCTGTCTTTGAATCTCCCCTGTTTCAAACAATTTCTGCCCCATCTCCCGGTAATGTGTTTGGGATCCCAGGTACAATTGCCTGCTTGCCTGCCTGCTGAACCAATTGGCACATCAACTGAACACCTTGTGGACGTCTGCTCCTGCAACAGAACAAGTACTTGTGGCCTTTTTCCTCCAGCCATTGACTCCTCTGTCTGTAACTCCATCTCCGCAGACTCAGACCACTGCTGCATCACCTCACATAGATTCACCAGGAGCCCAGGTAAAAATGCAGGGGTTGAAATCGCAGGTATCATATGAAGGAATATGAAAAAGGAGTCTTTGTACATGAGGAATGTGCAAGAGTGTGAATTTTTAAGAACATAAGAACATAAATTGCCATGCTGGGTCAGACCAAGGGTCCATCAAGCTCAGCATCCTGTTTCCAACAGAGGCCAAACCAGGCCACAAGAACCTGGCAATTACCCAAACACTAAGAAGATCCCATGCCACTGATGCAATTAATAGCAGTGGCTATTCCCTAAGTAAATTTGATTAATAGCCGTTAATAGACTTCTCCTCCAAGAACTTATCCAAACCTTTTTTGAACCCCGCTACACTAACTACACTAAACACATCCTCTGGCAACAAATTCCAGAGCTTTATTGTGCGTTGAGTGAAAAAGAATTTTCTCCAATTAGTCTTAAATGTGCTACTTGCTAACCGATTCACATCTACTGGTTCAAGTCCTCTCATGATCTTAAAGACCTCTATCATATCCCCTCTCAGCCACCTCTTCTCTAAGCTGAACAGCCCTAACCTCTTCAGCCTTTCCTCATAGGGGAGCTGTTTCATCCCCTTTATCATTTTGGTTGCCCTTCTCTGTACCTTCTCCATCACAACTATATCTTTTTTGAGATGCGGCGACCAGAATTGTACCCAGTATTCCAGGTGCGGTCTCACCATGGAGCGATATAGAGGCAATTTTTATTTTAGAAGCTGCTAATATTAGATTGCATTGTGTGGCTCTTGAGTTCTGTGTTTAGCATTTTCAGGAGCAGTCTATCAAATGGCAGGAAGAATCTCCTATATGCATCCTTCAACTGGCTTTGATTGTGAACCTCAAAAAATTCCTGTTGTACTAGGTCATGATAGATAAAAACATAAGGCTTTTCCTAACTCCAATATTATTTAACTCCTAGCAATCAACACACATCACCATCAATATCACTATTAGCTACCTCTTACAATGTAATTATATGTAATTATCTGGTTCTCCTTTTCCTTCTTACTCCAAGTTCTATTTTTCCTTGTTACATGTAACTGCCTTTTCCGCACTATTGTTCAAGTTTAAGTTTATTTTGCACTCCTGTTTCATGTGAACCAGCATGATGGGACTATTGTCTTGAATGTTGGTATATAAAAAACTTAAATAAAATAAAATAAATAAATAAGAACAAGAAGTGTCATGCTGGCTCACACCAAATGTCCAACAAGTCCAGAATCCTGTCTCTTCTAGTGGCCAATCTAGGTCCTAGCAGGTGCCAAAGAGTAGGTCCAGTTTCTTGTTGCATACTGCCAGGGATAAGCTGTATCTTCTCGGTCTACCTGGCTAATAGTTGTTTATGGACTTTTCCTCCAGGAACTTATCCAAACCTCTAAAGTCCACTATGCTAGATGCCTTGACCAAGTTCTCCAGCAACAAATTCCAGAGGGAGATCGAACCACACGAATATCATTGATTTTGTCAGGCCTTTGAAACTTTGATTTCAAGTCCTTAACAGATATTTCTATTATTTTGATTTGTTTATTTTATTTATTTAAATTTAATATACCACCTATACAAAAATTATCCAGATGGTTTATAATAAAGCATGATCTGTATTTAATAAGAAAACTATCATTTTTTATATGTTAAGGGATGTTAAGCCAATTGCTTTGTGCTTTGTGAGACAGGATTCATGATCATTAGAGACTGTTACTGTTCTTTTGAATCAGCTTTGTCTGGCAATTTAATCATTAGTATGTAAGCCCTAGCCATATAAATGTGGGGGTGGGTTATTTAAAAGTAACATCCAAATGGCTCAACTAGAAATTTGAATAGAACAACCCTATGAAATGATATCGTCTACTAAAACATGGGTTATATGCCTAATTTATTGCCCACTTCACACAGAATTATACCCCCATTATTGATTCTTTAACAGCATCTGATTTTGATTTACAAAATACCATTGTCCATGGAGATTTTAATTTACACATAAACAAGCAACCTATTGTAATATATTCTGATGACTTTAAGATTACAATGTCCACACTAGTCTGGCAACAGATAATTCAGCTGCCAACCCATTGGGGATGAGGATGACAGAGGGCTCCTTTAGATTTAACCTTTCTAGGTAAATGTTTCTTTTGTAATTGCCTACCCAAGTTAACTTGTGCGCAGGTACCTTAGTCTGATCATTATTTAATACACTGTTGTGTCCATAGGTATACCTCCTACTCTTATAGTTAACCTGTCCACTGATAGCTAGCTTTTAAAATGTGGCCACATAGATAATGACCAGCTTCAGTTGTGATGGCTTCTACTCTTGTTGACACTTTATTACACTGATCCCTGGGTCTTTATTCATCTCTAGAATGATATTCTCCAATAAACTGTTGATGAGCTGGCTCCAGTCATAAATATATTATTGCAGCAAGCCAGTAATGTACCATGGTTCTTTTCAGATTTGAAGCTGGCTAGAAGAAATTTGTATAGGACTAAGTATCATTGGTCGAAGTCATACTTACTATGTGTTAGCTTGAGAAGTATAGATCACTAATTGTTGAAGTTAAACATGATTATTTTGCAGTAAGAATTCAGCAAGCAGCCCACCAAACTCATCAGCTGTTTCAAACAGTAAAATATTTAACATGTACTGCCAGTCATAGCGAAAACACTTCTACTTCCAATGCAGTATGAGAAATTAGGAAATTATTTTCATAATAAGATCTTTAATATATGCAGGCAATTGCCTCTTGAGATCACTCTAGCTTAAGGTCCATTACGAGATGACAGAGACAAATGGGATGAATTATTGATGGTTTCCAAGGAAAAGAGTATCAAGCTATTGCATCTTTGAATTCTTCTACCTACCCATTGAGCCTATGTTCTACCATACAGCTTAAAGTGCTTTGAGGTGACATGGGAGGCTTGATTGCTGGAGTCATTAATGTATCATTATACAAAGAGTGTTTACCATCTACCCTAAAATGTGCATCTCTCTAGCCTATCCTGAAAAAAAAGAACTTTAGATCCTACAAACCCTGCAAATTACTATCTGATCTCAGCATTATCATTTCTCACAAAGGGCCAAATTTTAAAAGGTGCGTGCGGGCGTAGATTTGTTCGCGCAACCTGGCATGAACAAATCTATGCCCGATTTTATAACATGTTCACGCTGCCGCGCGCATGTTATTAAATCAAGGGTCGGCACGTGCGAGGGGGTGCACAATTGTGCCTCCATTCCCTCCGAGGCCGCTCCGAAATCGGAGCGGCCTCGGAGGGAACTTTTCTACCGCTCCCCCCACCTTCCCCTCCCTTCCGCTATCTAACCCACCCCTCAGCCCTAACTAGATCCCCCCCTCCTTTGTTTTAGAAGTTACACCTGCCCGCAGGCGTAACTTGTGTGCTCCGGCGTGCTATCCCCCGGCACAGGCCCTGGACTCAGGACTGTCCCCGGACCATCCCCGGACCGCCACCATGTCCCTGAACTGCCCCCTGACCCCCGGACCCGCCCCTGGACCGCCGCCACACCCCCCGGACCCGCCCCCTTCCCGCCCCTTTTTCAAAGCCCTGGGATATACACGCATCCCGGGGCTTGCGCACGCTGCTCAGCCTATGCAAAATAGGCGTGCAGGGGAAGATTTTCTCAGGTTACGTGCATATCTTACGCGCATAGCCTTTGAAAATCTACCCCAAAGGTTATTGAAGAAGACATTCAGAAACAACTGAATGATTTCTTAGAGGAGCATGCTATTTTAAAACAGTACTAGCTCAGTTCTGAAAAACTTACAGCACCAAAATGATTTTACTGTTCACCTTAGATGCACTCAACTGTGAATTTGATTGTGGCATGAAGCACCTATTAGTACTGTTGGATATATCCTTAGCTTTCAATATGCTTAACCATCACATTTTATTATCAGGTCTGAGTTTAATTAGAATATCTGGCATGATACTGGGATGATTTGTATCCTTTCTATCTAACAGGGATCAACAGGTGAAGAATAACTCCGGGGCATTCTCATGGTATTTTATGAATACAATTATTCCCTAGGTCTCTGCCCTGTCAGTGACATTTTTAATATCTATTTGACCCCAATCTGTTGCCTTCTAACTGGTTTAGAACTGCTATAGAATTATACAATTCCAAATGTAATTTTTAACCCCTGTTATAAATTGTAAAAAAGTGATATATCTAATCTGAAAAAGCTTTTACAAAAACCATCAATATGATGTTAAAGCACAGAAGTGGTAGTTTCCTGCATTAACCACTCTAAAGCACCACCAATGTAGTTGCTATGCGGTTTTCCTTGTTTTACAATCATTAACTAACCACCTTCCACCTAATGATATGACAGAAACACCACTGCTTTTTTATAAAAACAATTTTGACAATTGCTTATGAAAGAAAAAATTCCTAAGGTGTGTTCAGTAAACATATTCTTAAACCACTTATATCTCACGCTATGCCGGATCACTTTTCTTTCACAAGCAATGTTTGAATTTTTTTTTTTTTATAAAAAGCAGTGGTGTTTCTGTCATATCATTAGGTAGAAGGTGGTTAGCTAATGATTGTAAAACAAAGAAAACCACATAGTAACTACATTGGTGGTGCTTTAGAGTGATTAATGTAGAAAACTAACACTTCTCCACTTTAACATCATTTTGATGGGTTTTGTAAAAACATTTTCAGGAATATTTATTTATTTATTTATTTATTTTTTGGTGCTTTTCTATACCGAAGTTTAGCTAGCTGCCTTCACTCCGGTTTACATATCAAACAACTTAATACAATTTGGAAACAAATAATACAGTCAGGTTATAACTGGAAATCATACAGGATAATGATCAGCAACTCAATACATCATGGTAGCAAAAGATACAAAATAGGGAAAACTGTGATCAAATCGGGAAGTGAACAATAATAGTTGATTAAACTTATCTAGATCAACTCAGCTTTAGTGGTGTGTTTATTTACATAAGATGGATTATGTTATCTATGCATGGAGAAAAGCTTTTCTAATGTAAATAAGAGGATATCTGTTCTAGAGGTGCTTATGAGAAACTGCATTTGATATACTGTGAGTAAATATATAGAATCATTTTTTGTTTGTTTTTTGTTGGGTTTAAATGTTCTCTATAATAGACTTGAAATTGTTCTTTGTATAACTGAAGAAGGTTGTGTGTTATGTCATTTGATTGAGGTTAACCAATACCGTCTATTAAAGTTTGACTGAAGATCCATGTTTTGAGTTCTTTTTAAAAAGTTTTGATGTCACTTTGTGAGCTCAGGTAATCACTTTTTTTTACAATTTATAAGAGGGGTTAAAAATTACATTTGGAATTGTAGTTCATACAGTTAACCCCATAAGTGGAGAATTTTTGATATATAGAATTTATACAGACAATATTCAGTTTTTTATCCCTATTACTATAACTTGATGGATACATTAGCTGAAGAATCTAAAAGGTGAATTTTAAAAGCCTGGCACATGCCAAAACCTGGAGGCATTATGACATTTTCTGTTCTATTAACCATTCCCTTCCTAATAATTCCTAACATTCTATTTGCTTTTTTGACTGCTGCAGCACACTGAGCCGACGATTTTAAAGTATTATCCACTATGATGCCTAGATCTCTTTCCTGGGTGGTAGCTCCTAATATGTAATCTAACATCGTGTAACTACAACAAGGGTTATCTTTCCCTATATGCAACTCCTTGCACTTGTCCACATTAAATTTCATCTGCCATTTGGATGCCCAATCTTCCAGTCTTGCAAGGTCCTCCTGTAATGTATCACAGTCTACCTGTGATTTAACTACTCTGAATAATTTTGTATCATCCGCAAATCTGATAACCTCACTCGTATTATTCCTTTCCATATCAATTATATATATATTGAAAAGCACCCGTCCAAGTACAGATCCCTGAGACACTCCACTGTTTACCCTTTTCCACTGAGAAAATTGACCATTTAATCCTACTCTCTGTTTCCTGTCTTTTAACCAGTTTGTAATCCACGAAAGGACATGATTAAGAATGTTGTAACGGCATCTTTCAATGAAAGAAACTATGTAGCCAGTTCAAAGAATCTTTGTATCCACAACAAAGAGTGTTATATTATACTTCATGTGATGGCACTTTTCAATGGCAGGATTCTGGTGTTTGTTTCTAAAGGAAATCTAAGTTACAGAATCCTGCCATTGAAAAGCACCATCGCATGAAGTCGGGCATATTACAATCTATTTGAATAAATCCTTTTCCAAGGCATCGACCTATATTTATGGCATGCATTGCCAGCAGTTGTGTCAGACTCGTTTGAGCTCACCCTATTCTGTGCTACATTTTCCATCACTTTCTTTGGCACACTCCAAGTGAGTGAGCTAGTTGTTGTGGTAAGCTGCACACTTGATGCTTCCAGCCTTCTATTCTCAGATGTCTTGGTTTCCTCTGAGCGGCTGACAATAAGAATTAAAAAGTCCAAGGCAGGCTAGGCTGGGCATGGTGCAGGAATCACAGTATCCACAGTGCAAGGGCTCCCCATGTACCCCGTGGTGAATGCTGTTCACTACTGCTCCATTAGGCCATCAGTGGGATGGCAGTTCCTATACATGCCAACTTTCTCCCACTGAGTAAATATCAGTTTAATGCCATCCTCAGGCATGAACTTCGTTTGGCCAGGATTCAAGCAGAGCATTTTGGGATGCATTCCTTTAGCATTAAGGGTGCATTAAGCACAGCTGTGTCAGGTCTCTCCAGTACGGCAATTCAGCAGATTGGCAGGTGGCTCTCCCCTGTGTTCTTGACTTATGTGAAACATCCTGATGGGGTCCCTAGTCTCTGTGCATCTTAACATCAGTGCAGGAGTTGTGGGGGACAGGATGAACTTATCTGTTTATTGCTGTGTATTTCAAATCTGTGCAAGCAACAGAGGATGGTTTGGATCTCGAGGCACTCATTTGTGTTTTGGGCAGAGCACTATGCAAGAATGAGCACCTTGGGAGCACATTTGGGTCTTGTCCCTAGCCGCATGATGGTTTGATGGCTTGGTAGAAGGGGCATGAATTGGGGTCAACTCGACCCACTTCTGCAGCAGCTGCTGGTCAGGACAGCCCCTCTAGAGGTGTTAATTATACACCTTGGATAAAATGACCTGGCTAATCAGCCACATCAGGAATTACATCACCCTCATCACAGTGCTTATGCTCGACATGAGCCTCCTGTGGTCAGAAATCATCCCCCGTCATCGGTTCTAGCATGCGTTGCTCTGACGATATTGGAAGGGCAAGCTGAACAAACAGCTAGGCAATTTCTTGGTGCAAAAGAGGGGAATTCACATCAGGCATGAATGGGTCTGCATAGAATGTGCTGACCAATTTTGAAAGATGGTGTGCACCTGTCAGACATGGCCCAGGATCTCTTCTTGAATACCTTGAGGTCAGCCATAGGCATGTTTATTCATCAATTGAAGATTTTATTGTTATTTATGGGCAGGTTCCCAGGTAAGCCTGTGGATACTCTGTCCCTGTAGTGGGGTTACCAGAGATGGGAGGTGGGGTTCTCCCAATGGAGGTAGTGTGCAGTATGGCTTGTATGCTGTGCCTACTGCATCATGGCTGTCTGCCATAAGGGCCGGATGGCTCCAGGTTACAGCAGACTGGACTTCCCTCCCAGGTGAGCAGTCACCTTGCTTGGCTGTGGTGGGTCGACCGGTACGCCCACGAGGAATGATTCCTCATTTGAGGACAGGGCTTTGCTTGACTGTGGTGAGCCCCAGAGTTTTGAGGACACATACTGCCTACCTGTGAATATGGCTAATGATCTATGTTATGGCTCGGGTTCCTAGGCTTTGCAATGTATGTTCAATTTGTCAATATAAGCTGCACCTTGTTTTCACCAACACCTGGTTTGGCCCTGCACTCTTTGAGGATCTAGTAGAGACTGAGTTGTTGGGTGCAGGCAGCATTTGCAACCCCTTCCCCGCTTGCGATGTTTCATAGCAGTTGCCCAGGTTATCAAATTTAAGATTGTTATGAATATTCATAAGTCCCTCAGTAATGAAGCTCTTTTATGCAACTGTGCAGTGTTGACAATTTATGAACTATCTTGAGCACATTGATTCACTGGCCCTAACCTGTTGGATGTCCCTTCATCATGGTTAGCTCGCCTGGCAGAAATTAGGGACAAAGCATTCTCTGTAGCTCAATCTCTATTATGAAATTCTGTGACCATTGAGTGTATTCAGACATTTAGGAAAGAATAAAAATGTTCAATTTCCAACAAGCATTTGGCTGCTTGTTTAGGAATCTGTAGCTTTTAGATTTTGGTAACTATATATAGAATGTCAGCTGAATCATGGTTTTAAGTGATTGCATTATATTGTTTGATTGTTTTTGCTTTATTGGCATGTGTGAATGTGTTTTTTATGGAACTAATTGCAAACTATGGAGAATTTAGGCAATAGATCTTTAAAATACATAATAGTTAACTCTAGGGGTGGAAAATATATAAATATTGGGGTAGATTTTAAAAACATGCACATGTGCATACCCAGTGCGCATGCTACCATGTGCGCATGCTACCCAGTGCATGCACATGGACACGTGATTTAATAATGTGTGCATGTTATAAAATCAGGGGTTGGCACGCACAAGGGGGGTGCACATTTGTGCAACCTGCGTGCGCTGATGCCCGTGACCTTCAACAGTTCCCTCCCAGTACTTCCCTACCCCCTATACTAACCTTCCTACCCCTTCCCCTAAGCTTACCATCTCCTAGCCCTATCCTAAACCCCCCCCCCCCCCCACCCCAAATCCTTATCTTACCATTTTCTCCTGCCTCGGGGCAGAGCAAGTTGTGCATGCTGGCACCCTCCCGGCATGCAATCCCCCAGCACAGCAGCAAATGGCCGCTGTGCCGGGTGTCTCTAGCTACGCCACCCCCTGCCCTGCTCTCTGGATCTGCACACCCCACCCCTCCCCACCCTTTTCCCAAGGCCCCGGAACATACACTCGTCCCGGGGATTTACATGCGTGGCCAGGCCTTTGAAAATCGGCCTGGTGCGTGTAAGGTTTTCAAAATGTACCCCATTATTTTGGTGTCAGTTTGTGTGCGTGTGTGTTTGTGTTAAAACTGTATAAAATGCAAAGCCTTAAGAGATTTTATTGTATCTACAGATAGATAGATAGAGATGTATATATATATATGTATGTGTGTGTATATATATAAATTTAAATATCTGTATAACGAATACTACTTTTCAGAAAATATCTTTTTCTATAGGAAATAAAATAAAATAATATGTTTGTGTTTGTTATGTACAATATGTTTACAATGTCGATACACAGTGACAACTTCTTGTCCTTTTGTCATATTCTATCCTAGATCTGACCATGTTGCAGGAAAGCAATTTTCTGCATCAAAAACATGCTATTTTTTTAAGTATGCCAAATTTGTCTCTGGGCAATTTTCAGGTCTACTAGAGC
The DNA here is from genome assembly GCF_901001135.1 of Rhinatrema bivittatum. Taxonomy (NCBI): domain Eukaryota; kingdom Metazoa; phylum Chordata; class Amphibia; order Gymnophiona; family Rhinatrematidae; genus Rhinatrema; species Rhinatrema bivittatum. Next base: position 107,180,872 of record NC_042615.1, on the reverse strand, counting down.
TGCACAACTGTACATGGATGAGACAGACTCCCAAATAAAGCAATTTGTTTGATTCCAACTTTTCTGCAATATTTAGCTGAGGTGGCATAGCGAACAGTGAAAGTCCAAAAATAAAGCATAGAGATGAACTTTAGTGACACATCTGTTATATTTTAACTTATTTGCATGGTTCATAATTTCCAGCCACTGTATTTCAAATACTGTAGGTGTTGTGAACCCCGATCGCGTTTGCACGCGACCGGGCTCCCCTACCTTCTCCAGCCAGGCCAGCTCGGGTCCCCTTCCCCGCGGTCCGCGGCGCACGGGCCGCGGCAGCAAGATGGCCACCATCCGGGAAGCAGCGTCGTCATGCCCGCGATCGGCCCCGCCCCTTAAAGGGGCTGGTACCCGGAAGAGGGGCCGGCCCCGGAAGAGGACGTCAGCAGGGAGGGATATTTAAATCCCTTGCAGTGTAGGGCTGATTGCCTTTGCAATAGGTCTGGTGGTTTGTTCCTGTTTGCGGTTCCCTGGTTGTTTGACTCCTGCCTGCCTGATTTTGCCTTGCTTGCTACCTGCCTAGACCCGGATTGGACTCTGACTTTGCTTTGCCTGCTGCCTGCCTGGACCCCGGATTGGACTTTGACCTTGCTTGCCTGCTGCCTGCCTGGACCTCGGATTGGACTCTGACTTTGCTTTGCCTGCTGCCTGCCTGGACCCCGGATTGGACTTTGACCTTGCTTGCCTGCTGCCTGCCTGGACCTCGGATTGGACTCTGACTTTGCTTTGCCTGCTGCCTGCCTGGACCCCGGATTGGACTTTGACCTTGCTTGCCTGCTGCCTGCCTGGACCTCGGATTGGACTCTGACTTTGCTTTGCCTGCTGCCTGCCTGGACCCCGGATTGGACTTGGACCTTGCTTTACCTGCGGTCTACCCGGACCTTCGGATTGGACACTGACCCCTGCCTGGAACCAGGACGCTGTACCTGGTTGTCGTTGGCCTGTACCCCGTTCATGCTGAAGCCAGCATAGGGTACTGAGGGGTTCTAGTACCGGGACTTCTACTTCCAGAGTCGAAAGGCACCTAGATTCCTCAGGTGGGTGACTTTTACTCTGGGTCAAGGGTCCACTTACATAACAGATTGCAAAGGCCATGGACCCGGTGGACCTGTCCGGTCTTCAGGCAATCCCAGGCCTCGCCCAGCAGTTGATGCAGCAACGTCAGCAGCAACAACAACAACTGAGCTTGGAAGCACTAACAGCCACGGTGGATCGGTTAGCTCGGCATCTGGAAAGACCCCATGGAGCCGAGGCCGCGGTTCCAGCACCACCTCCACCAACTATTCATGCTTCAGTATCTCACTTGCCCGCTCCTCCTCGCTTTTCCGGGGAGGCCAAGTTATGTCGAGGATTTCTTAACCAGTGTTTTATAAGGTTTTCGTTACAAGGACAACAATTCCCCAATGACCAGACGAAAACCTCTTTATTATCTCTTTGCTCGATGGGAAGGCCATGGCCTGGGCATTCCCTCTCTGGGAGAGGACAGACCCCATATTGAATGACTTGTCTCGGTTCGTGACTACATTCCGCCAGGTGTTCGATGAACCCGGAAGAATGGCCACAGCCTCATCAGAACTACTAAATCTGCGCCAAGGTTCCCGTACCTTGGCAGATTTTGCTATCGAATTTCGGACACTGGCCTCCGAGTTAGGATGGCAATCGGACTGTCTTAGGGGCATTTTTCTTGAAGGCCTATCTCTCCGCATCAAGGACGAACTTGCGGGTAGAGATCTTCCGGAGGATCTAAATTCCTTAATCGACTTGGCAGGCCGTATCGATCGACGAATCCAACAGAGGGCCAGAGAAACAAGAACCTCTCGCCGACTATTTTCCTTGGCTCCCAATTTCTCCCGTCCATTGGTAACTCCCGGCACGGCCGAAGTTCCACCGGAGACAAAGGATGAACCCATGCAGTTGGGAAGAAGTCGGCTGACGGTTGAGGAGAAACAACGACGAAGGAGGCTGGGGCTGTGCCTATACTGCGGTAACCGAGGACACCTTCTGGCTCAGTGTCCCGAGCGCCCGGGAAACTACCGGTCCTAGGAGTCTCGGAGGGGCAGACCCTAGGGACTAATCCTGCTCCTCAATTTGTTGTACCAGTGACACTTCAATGTGAGACAGGACCTTTCACCACCCAGGCCCTGGTTGATTCCGGTGCCGGAGGAAACTTCATTCTGGCAGAACTGGTCCATCAATTACAGATTCCGACTTACCTTCGTAAGACACCACTATTCATTTCCTCCATCCGTGGTGAGAACCTTCCTGGACGGATTACCTCCTGCACTACCCCTTTACTCCTCCTCACTGGAGTGTTGCATCAAGAAAAGATTTCTTTTTTTGTCCTGGAAAAAGCCATCCACCCAGTGGTACTGGGTCTGCCCTGGTTACAACGACATTCCCCTACGATTGATTGGAGTACTCTCCAAATTGCGGCATGGGGTCCAGAATGCCATGGGACTTGCATCCAATGGACTCATCAACCTGCAATTCCAGTAACCACCACGAAGCTGGCTTTACCACCACAATATGCCGAATTTGTGGACGTTTTTTCTAAAGAAAAAGCAGAGATTCTACCCTGTCATCGAAGGTTCGATTGCGCTATAGACTTACACCCGGACACCATTCCTCCCAGGGGGCGAATTTATCCACTCTCGGGGCCAGAGTCACAGGCCATGTCAGATTACATTAAGGAGAATTTATCCCGAGGATTTATTCATCCTTCCACATCCCCAGCAGGTGCGGGGTTTTTCTTTGTACCCAAGAAAGACGGGTCATTAAGGCCATGTATAGATTACAGGGGTCTTAACGCCATCACTCGCAAAGATCGTTACCCTCTTCCACTGATACCTGAATTACTAGACCAATTGCACGATGCAAAAATTTTCTCGAAACTGGACTTGCGGGGAGCATATAACCTGGTCCGAATTAAGCCTGGGGATGAGTGGAAGACCGCTTTTAATACTCGTAATGGCCACTACGAATACCTAGTCATGCCTTTTGGATTGTGTAACGCACCTGCGGTTTTTCAAAACCTTATGAACGAAGTTTTTCGTGACATGCTATATAAACAAGTGATTGTATACCTTGATGATATCCTCGTTTACTCCAAGGATCTGAACACACACCGCAAAGATGTTAAACGAGTCCTACAACGTCTCAGAGAGAACCAGCTGTTTGTGAAACTTGAGAAATGTCTCTTCAAGAAACAATCAATACCTTTCTTAGGATTTATTATATCCACCACGGGGTTTCAGATGGATCCAGAGAAACTGGCCAGTATTCGAGACTGGCCACAGCCCAAGGGACTTCGAGCCATACAGCGATTTCTTGGTTTTTCCAATTTTTACCGGAACTTTATCCCACATTATTCACACATCATAGCTCCGATTACCGCTTTGACCAGAAAGGGGGCTGATACCAAGAGATGGTCTCCAGAGGCAATACAAGCATTTAAGGATATCAAGATGGCCTTTTTACAAGAACCATGTCTCCATCATCCAAACCCCAATCGTCCATTTATCGTTGAGGTGGACGCATCCGAGGTAGCTGTGGGGGCTGTCCTCAGCCAGTGTTCGGATCAAGGGGCACTAATTCACTGTTCTTTTTTCTCTCGTAAGTTCTCACCCGCAGAAAAAAACGATGGTATCGGTGATAAAGAATTGCTGGCCATCAAGATGGCTTTGGAGGAATGGAGACAGTGGCTGGAGGGGGCGCAACACACCATCACCATTTTTACTGACCACAAGAATTTGGAATATCTTAACAGAGCTCAGCATCTCAACCCTCGCCAAGCCCGCTGGTCTTTATTCTTCTCACGTTTTGACTTCAACCTCCGGTATCGTCCAGCAGCAAAGAATGGGCGAGCGGATGCCCTATCCAGATCGTTCGAGGTCGAAGATTCACCAGAGACTCTTCAACACATTATCGATCCCGCCAAACTTATGCTAGCGGTCACTGAGACGGTGCCACCCGGAAAGAATGTAGTGCCTCTCAGACTACGCCCCAAAGTACTTTCATGGGCTCATGATTCGCTATCTGCTGGACACCCTGGGAAAGCACGAACCTGGGAACTACTTGCCCGTTACTACTGGTGGCCCCGGATGAAGGGGGATGTACAAGCTTATGTTTCCTCCTGTCCAAAGTGTGCTCAGCAGAAGCCGTTGCCGGGTCGACCCTGGGGTCTCCTCCAGCCCCTTCCACCCCCCCAAGAGCCCTGGACCCACATTTCCACGGACTTTGTAGTCGACTTGCCTCCTTCTGGGGGGAACCAGGTCATCTGGGTCGTTGTCGACCGTTTTTCTAAGATGGTCCACTTTTTGCCTTTACCCAAATTGCCTTCGGCTCCCGAATTGGCGGATCTCTTCACCTCGCATATTTTTCGACTTCACGGCCTTCCTCTTCACATCACTTCTGACCGGGGACCTCAGTTCACGGCCAAATTCTGGAACGCGCTTTGTCAGAAGTTCGGCATCCAATTGGACTTTACCACTGCTTTCCATCCGCAGGGGAATGGTCTGGCTGAACGGGTCAATAGGGGATTAAAATTATTCTTACGTCTTTTTGTGAACCACTGTCAGGATGATTGGGCCAGCTTTCTCCCCTGGGCCGAATTCTCTCATAATTTGCATGTACATTCTGCCACTGGACACTCTCCTTTTCAAATTGTTTTTGGTAAACAACCTCGCCCTCCACTACCTCTCCCTCTTACGGTAGCTTCTCCTGCTGCTCAACTTTTGGCTCAACTCCTACATGAACTTTGGGTCACCACCAACGCTCGCCTGCACAGGGCTGCCGCGGCAGCGAAACGGATGGCTGACAAGCATCGCCGTCCCGCTCCGCTCTTTCTTCCGGGAGATCGGGTTTGGCTTTCCACTCGTCATCTGCGTCTCCGGGTTCCTTCCATGCGACTGGCTCCCCGGTACATCGGACCTTTCCTTATCAGTAAACGTCTGGGTCCGGTAACCTACCGCCTCCGGCTTCCTACTAGTCTTCGAATCCACAATTCCTTCCACGTGTCTCTATTGAAGCCTCTGACTTCCTCTCCTTTCCATACGACCCCGGGTCCGACCCCCGCCGTCGAGTCCGCTGAGGATGCCATCTATCAAGTCCGTGAGATTCTGGACATTCGGCGCCACCATCGACGGTGGGAGTACTTGATCAGCTGGGAGGGCTTTGGCCCTGAGGAAAACTCCTGGGAGCCTGTGGCAAATATATTGGATAAATCGTTGCTTCTTCACTTTCATCGGATGCATCCTGGGAAACCCGGTCCGTCCAGGAGGGGAAGTAAGAGGGGGGGTACTGTTGTGAACCCCGATCGCGTTTGCACGCGACCGGGCTCCCCTACCTTCTCCAGCCAGGCCAGCTCGGGTCCCCTTCCCCACGGTCCGCGGCGCACGGGCCGCGGCAGCAAGATGGCCACCATCCGGGAAGCAGCGTCGTCATGCCCGCGATCGGCCCCGCCCCTTAAAGGGGCTGGTACCCGGAAGAGGGGCCGGCCCCGGAAGAGGACGTCAGCAGGGAGGGATATTTAAATCCCTTGCAGTGTAGGGCTGATTGCCTTTGCAATAGGTCTGGTGGTTTGTTCCTGTTTGCGGTTCCCTGGTTGTTTGACTCCTGCCTGCCTGATTTTGCCTTGCTTGCTACCTGCCTAGACCCGGATTGGACTCTGACTTTGCTTTGCCTGCTGCCTGCCTGGACCCCGGATTGGACTTTGACCTTGCTTGCCTGCTGACTGCCTGGACCTCGGATTGGACTCTGACTTTGCTTTGCCTGCTGCCTGCCTGGACCCCGGATTGGACTTTGACCTTGCTTGCCTGCTGCCTGCCTGGACCTCGGATTGGACTCTGACTTTGCTTTGCCTGCTGCCTGCCTGGACCCCGGATTGGACTTGGACCTTGCTTTACCTGCGGTCTACCCGGACCTTCGGATTGGACACTGACCCCTGCCTGGAACCAGGACGCTGTACCTGGTTGTCGTTGGCCTGTACCCCGTTCATGCTGAAGCCAGCATAGGGTACTGAGGGGTTCTAGTACCGGGACTTCCACTTCCAGAGTCGAAAGGCACCTAGATTCCTCAGGTGGGTGACTTTTACTCTGGGTCAAGGGTCCACTTACATAACAGTAGGTCAGATTTTTAGTCAATCTGAATCTTGTATAGACCTACTGTTATTAAATTTAAAGCGATAACACATATATCTATTCCAAAGAAGCTGAGTGTTGCAATTGTCCCTTCCTGACAGCTTCACTCCACCTACCTTTCTTTCTTTGTACCTCCTCTCGCTTTGGATGGATGCCTGGCTGCCACGGCGTCTGCCTGCCGTCCTCTCCGGCATCTCCAGACTGACTTGGGCGCTGCCTCCCACCATGCTCCACTGGTACCTTAGGGCGCACATGCCGCGCAGACCTCACTCTTATTTCCTACTTGGCGCGAACCTCAGGGGCGTCCCCCTGTGATGATGTCACGCTGCCTGGATATTTAAAGCCTACGATGTTTGCTAGCCTTTGAGTTAGCAAGGGGGTTTCTTACGGATGGGAATCGCTCTCCATACCCAGCTACTCTGCCTCTCCAATTTTCCATTGGACTCTTAACGCTAACGGGGTACCCGCTCCTCGGGGGCCTCACTTGCTTTTCAGGTCGCTATCAGGAAACCGGTACTCGCTCCTCGAGGGACCATGTTCCCTGACTCGCTGTCTACTCCTACCTTCTCTTCTGCCTGGAAGGATTCGCTATCTTCAACACCAGTGAGTACTACCATCTTCATCTCACAGCTGTTCCCTGGAACCAGGTACTCGCTCCTCGAGGGCCTGCCTCCGTTCTAGCCCTAGTGCCATCTCCTATGTGGAACCGCTGTGTGAGTACATTGCCTTCAAGCCTCTCAACCCTCAGGGATCAGGTACTCGCTCCTCGAGGGCCTGCTCTCCCTATCCTGGGGTTCTCCATACTGGGGCTTTGTGCATATTCCACTGTACTCATTATTCTCAGTTCCTTCCACTACAGCACTGCTACCGGAGGAGTCGCTGTTCCAGCGCCTGAGGGATACTAGCCCAGCCGGGCTACGTCTGCTGCTCACTACTGCCACCTCTGGTGGCTTCATCACATTGTCTAATAAAAGATCAATCTCTGTGTTTGTGTGTCCTCAGCTGAGCCTGACCTGTGGCCCCTCACGGGACTTCCCCCCATGGGCGTGGTCAGCTGCCACAGTGTCCAAGGGTCCACCCAAAACTCACTAATTATAACACTGAGTGGTATATTTAGGGGTGAATTTTCAAAGACTTACATGGGAAATGTGCATAAAATTGGCATATATGTGTGTAAGTAACCTCTGTGTATAGTAAATTAATTTTCAGAAGGATGAGAGTATATGCATACTGTCACTGCCACATGGAAACTTACAGTATGTGTGTACAAAGAAGCCATTTAAAGGTCATTGTGAGGCTTTCCAAGGTAGGGTCATAAAGTATTCACACACTCATGTATTTTATAAGTGTAGTATGTAATGTGGCATGAAATATGCATGCATGCTTTTACACCTGTCAATTAGGTGATGGATATTAAATCTGACTTCTCTTTCATCTACAATGTTTGCATGGGAAGTCTGGGGCAAGTAGTTAAGTGTTTTGGTGAACTGGTGAAAGTCTGTGTCAACTGGTGGAGATCTTGGTGAGCTGGTGCTTGGAAACAGGTGCACAAGAATTTCCATAAGTGAGAAATGTGCATGAATCAGCAAACTTTATAAAATACCTGCCTCCCCACTTAAATTGGGAATCATTATGTGCATACATTACAATTATTTAATGCACAAATTATATATGTGTACTTTTATAAAATAGGTGTATAAACTATGTGGATTCTTACATTTAAAAATCATTTGTGTACTAAATCATATGTGCAAATTTGTAATATGCAGTATTTTATCAACTGTGTGGTTCCTGTGTTTATAAAATACAGATGAAACTTTAGGTGCTGAATAGGTGCTGAATTATACACACAATTGAAAAATTACTATCTTAAACTTTTCTTATGAGAGAATAGTCTCATTTTAGATTGTCTGTTCATTGGGAAAGTTTGCTCATTTTCCTTGTCAGCAAGTAAAGGGATGGCAAGAGATCTATTCACCAGTGGGTTTCTCCTATAATCTGCTTATAAAGACAAACATCCTTCAAGAACAGAGGAATTAAACGGGTAAAATGCATTCCTCCATTATCTAGCTACTTATAATTTGGCAGGTATTGGTGCTTGAAATTTGCATCATCTTAGCTTTCTCCTGATGCTGGTCTGCCCTAATACAGTAAGAGCACACTGAAATGGAGCAAAGGGTATGTCCATTAAGACTACTTCTCATGGCCTGGAAATGATCTTACTAACAGGAGATTCCCTGGGAAGTGATTACAGCTACTATATGCTTTGGCCCACACTTTCACTTTAGATTAAACATTTCCCTGGGTAGTTAAAATCAGGTCAACAACTTGCACTGTATTTGTTGTCCAGTGAGCTGAGCAACCTTAATAAAATTAAAATTAAAATGTGCCATGCTTGATTTAACAATTCAAATGCTGACACAGCTTCAAGGAACTAGATTTTATCTCTCATTTAAAAAACATGATAATGATAAATAGCTATTTAAAATGAAATATATAAACCAATGTATATCCTAGAGTAAAACAAACTTAAATGAACTTAATAAAATAATCTCTATTTGACAAATTTTTGTAAGGAAGATATGGATTGGCCTCTGTTGGAAACAGGATGCTGGGCTTGATGGACCCTTGGTCTGATCCAGTATGGCAATTTCTTATGTTCTTATGTTCTTTTGGGCCAAATTTGTGACTTGGAAGCTCAAATGTATATTTCAGAATAGTATATCTGATATCATGAGTAGAAATCAAAGGGAAATGATACATTGATAAGCTATCAATCAATTACAAGTAAATCCATAGTTCACAGGTTCAAATCTTGACATGGTTGACTCAGACTTTCATCTTTATGAAGTAGATTCATTGCTAGCTGTAACTGGGGAAAATCATTGTGTGTGTAGTTTAGAAATAAAGAAAGCAAAAAATTAGCAAAGAATGTTCAAATATAGGCATGTAATTATGATATTCTTTAATCAGAATGTAGTCTTTTCAGTTTTATTTTTATTTATTTATTTATTTATTTATTTATTTTGAAGAGTTTTATATACCGCCATTCGGAAACGTTAAAATAACGCCATCATAACGGATTAATAAAACTGATGTCAATTACTATGGTTATTGCATGTCTGAATTCTTCCTATTATAAAATTATTTTATTTATTCCTTGATGTTGCAGTATAAGCAAGCACTAGAAGCACAGAGTGTGCGTGGTTCCATCTTCAAATCAAGTGTGCTTCTTGCCATTCAAATCAAATATCAATTTGGACTTCAATAAAAAAGTTACGCAGAGCTCAGATACTGAAGAGCTGTGTACGGATTTAATTGCTGTATGCTGAAATTGCAAAAAGTAAGACAGGGAACTTTGCATATCTCAGTTAAGGTTTACTAAGAAGGCAAAACACAAAGCTGAGCTGTGTCATTTTGAGGTAGACTATAGAAAGGAGTTACATTTTACAATGTAGATGTGGGAAAGATGGATCCAGCCTAGCCAAAGGCAAGAGCTCAGATCATTGGAGCAAGTGCCAACCCTTACTAATTGTACTGTCACTGATTTTAACCATACAAATCACTGAGCTCTATGGAAATTGTGTGCACATCTATAGAATATGACATATTGAATGACTAGTTTAGGCTTGAAATTTCAGGTCAAGTTGATCAATGGGTTAAAATCTGGTTCTGTCCTGGTTTTATCCTATTGCATACAAAGACTTGAGGTTTTGTTTTTCTAAGGGAAGGCAATAGGGAATTCAGATTATGAAAATTTGGAGCAAGTTGGCAAGCCTAGATAATTATCATATGTTATAAAACATTTGCTAAAGTTAAAGTTGTGGAGGAAGGGATCATGTTTAATTGCAAAATTGCAAATACTGTCCTTTACTTGCAAATAAGGATAAGACAGTTAGCATAGGGATACTGTGTTTTATAAAACATTTGCCCTAATAAAGTAATTTGTTTTGTAATATTTTTACCTGCAATGTAAGAAACGAAACCTAGACTGTTTAGTTATGGGAAACGGGCTTTGATAGTCAAGGGAAAGAACCCCAGGCCTGGGATACATGGTAACAATATAGGGGTAGATTTTCAAAGGTACATGTGGGCGTACATGTGTGCACACTACCTGGTGCACACACATGGATGCCCAATTTTATAACATGTGCGCACAGGGGGTCGTTGCACGCAAGGGGGTGCACACTAGTGCATCTTGCGTGCACCAATGCCCACAGCCTTCCCAGTTCCCTTCCCCTAACCTTTCCACTCCCTAGCTCTATTCTAACCCCCCTGACCTCTATCTTACCGTTTGCACCTGCCTCTGTGTGGTTCTCCAGTCAAATGCATGTAAACGTGAATGATGAGCACTCAATGAAAGTAACTTTCAAACCGGTGCATGGGCACACATTTGCGTACGTACAGCAGCCCGCATCCAGGGACGCGGCTATTTTATAACTTGCACACGTTAATGCATTTGTGTTATAAAATAGCCTTTCTGCATGCACATGTGCCAAATTTTAAGTGGGCACATGCATGGACACGCAAATCCCGCTTTGGCTGTATAAGTTAGAGGATTTTTAAAAAAGGTGTGCACCCACGGCATTCCCAATTTACCATTTCATCCACCAGTTCACCCAGTTGACAGCTAAGTCCTCCAACCCCCACTGGCTTGATAGCCTACACTCCCCCTACTAATCCCGTACCCTTTAAACCCCTCAGAAATGAATGACTCAATATTTTTATTTTATGACTTACATGGCCTCTATAGCAGAAGTAAAGTTATGCAGCAGAGGGGACCTTAGCACACGCTGGGGTATTTACACCCTCATCTCTTGGCCATGCTCCAAAATGCTCCTGCACTGACCCTTTTTGGAAATTGTTTAGATGTGCACACCGTAGCATTTACACTCAGATCTCAGAGCTTTATAAAATATAGTTGGCGTGCACAAGACCAACTTATTCGCCCATCCTCCAATTAACACACATACCAGGCTTTTGAAATTCACCTTAATGTGAATAGGCTGAAAACCAAAACTTTTTGTGGTTCTTGAGGACCAGGGTTGTATTCCTCTGCTCCAGAAACAATAGGTTTACCGATATTCTGAAACTTTAAGCTTCCCACAGGCAGCTTCACTACCAGCAGGGCACAGAAAAAATGTGTTATTAACCAGCTACTCCCCGAAAATAAGCAATGAAATGAATGTATTCTCCTATTTATGAAATTACTAACCATTGTAATATGGAAGAAGTAAGCAAGACCCAAAGAAGAGAGAGAATCATATTTTATTCTGATCAAACAATGATTACAAAGAAGACAATTTTAGTAAAATAATCCCAACATGTCTTTCATAATTTTTTTATTCATATTGTAGGGACTATTTTTGGTATGCTCTGGATCAACAGACTTTTTAGTCAAAGTGCCAAAAGTACCAGAACATATACTTGTGCAATGTTGGAGTGCTGGAATAATAAAATGGAAAAGGGGGTAGGGTGTGCATAAATGGATACTTTGCATGCTATTAATGTTAATTATAATTATCAGATATCAAGGGAGAGGAGTAAACAGTCATCACCAATTTTTCAAATATGTAAAATCTAATAAATAAAGCATATGTTCAATTAAATCAGAGCTGTCACCTTCAAAGCTCTGTACTGACTGTGTACCTGATTGGTCTCTTCATAAGTCCTGCTCCTGATACTTCTTGCCACTACAAATTAATAGGGATGTGAATGTTTTTTGACGATTTAAAATATCGTCCAATATATTTTAAATCGTCAAAAATCGTTAGAGGCGATATTTAATAGGAATTTCCCCGATTTATCGTCAAAAATCGTAAATCGGGGGAAGGGGGAGGGGAAGGGGGAGGGCGGGAAAACCGGCACACTAAAAGAACCCTAAAACCCACCCCGACCCTTTAAAATAAATCCCCCACCCTCCCGAACCCCCCCCCCAATGCCTTAAATTACCTGGGGTCTAGTGGGGGGGGGGGGCCCGGTGTGATCTTTTACTCTCGGGCCTCCGGTGCATTGTAGAAATGGCGCCGGCGCTACCTTTGCCCTGTCAGGGCAAAGGTAGCGCCGGCGCCATTTTGTTTTTTGTCCCCCGACGTCAGGAGCGTAGGAGATCGCTCCCGGACCTCTGCTGGACCCCCAGGGACTTTTGGCCAGCTTGGGGGGGCCTCCTGACCCCCACAAGACTTGCCAAAAGTCTTGTGGGGGTCAGGAGGCCCCCTCAAGCCCCCCCAAGCTGGCCAAAAGTCCCTGGGGGTCCAGCGGAGGTCCGGGAGCGATCTCCTACGCTCCTGACGTCGGGGGACAAAAAACAAAATGGCGCCGGCGCTACCTTTGCCCTGACAGGGCAAAGGTAGCGCCGGCGCCATTTCTACAATGCACCGGAGGCCCGAGAGTAAAAGATCACACCGGCCCCCCCCCCCCCCCCCGTCGTTTTGCCATACAAAATGGCGCCGGCCATACGCCGTATGGCCGGCACCATTTTGTATGGCAAAACAATTCGAGGGCAGGAGGTTGCTCCCGGACCCCCGCTGGACTTTTGGCAAGTCTTGTGGGGGTCAGGAGGCCCCCCCAAGCTGGCCAAAAGTCCCTGGGGGTCCAGCGGAGGTCCGGGAGCGATTTCCTATGCTCCTGACGTCGTTTTGCCGTACAAAATGGCGCCCGGCCATACACCGTATGGCCGGCGCCATTTTGTACGGCAAAACAATTCGAGTGCAGGAGGTTGCTCCCGGACCCTTGCTGGACTTTTGGCAAGTCTTGTGGGGGACAGGAGGCCCCCCCAAGCTGGCCAAAAGTCCCTGGGGGTCCAGCGGGGGTCCGGGAGCGATCTCCTACTCTTGGGGTGGCCTCCTGACCCCCACAAGACTTGCCAAAAGTCTTGTGGGGGTCAGGAGGCCCCCTCAAGCCCCCCCAAGCTGGCCAAAAGTCCCTGGGGGTCCAGCGGAGGTCCGGGAGCGATCTCCTACGCTCCTGACGTCAGGGGACAAAAAACAAAATGGCGCCGGCGCTACCTTTGCCCTGACAGGGCAAAGGTAGCGCCGGCGCCATTTCTACAATGCACCGGAGGCCCGAGAGTAAAAGATCACACCGGGCCCCCCCCCCCCCCCGTCGTTTTGCCATACAAAATGGCGCCGGCCATACGGTGTATGGCCGGGCGCCATTTTGTACGGCAAAACAATTCGAGTGCAGGAGGTCGCTCCCGGACCCTTGCTGGACTTTTGGCAAGTCTTGTGGGGGACAGGAGGCCCCCCCAAGCTGGCCAAAAGTCCCTGGGGGTCCAGCGGGGGTCCGGGAGCGATCTCCTACGCTCCTGACGTCGGGGGACAAAAACAAAATGGCGCCGGCGCTAACTTTGCCCTGTCATATGACAGGGCAAAGGTAGCGCCGGTGCCATTTCTACAACGCACCGGAGGCCCGAGAGTAAAAGATCACACCGGGACCCCCCCTCTGGACCCCAGGTAATTTAAGGCATTTTGGGGGGTTCGGGAGGGTGGGGGATTTATTTTAAAGGGTAGGGGTGGGTTTTAGGGATGTTTTAGTGTGCCGGTTTTCCCGCCCTCCCCCGATTTACGATTTACACGATATTTAAAAAACCAAAACTGCGACGATCCGATTCCCTCCCCCCCACCAGCCGAAATCGATCGTTAAGACGATCGATCACACGATTCACATCTCTACAAATTAATACTGAGTCCAGGTCTCTTTCCCCTGTTTCTGTGAGTGATTATGCATTTTGCACCGCACTCCAAGGCTCTTCCATGTCACCCACTATTCCTCAGATCATAAGCTCATGGCAGCTCCACCTGTGTACCCTCATCTATGTCTTCTCTTCTTCAGTGCCATAATACTCCTTGCAACCCTCACTAAACAACAAATCAATGAGCACTTCGAAGAGGAGGCATCTTTGCCAGAGAGGAGATAAATCTACAAGGCAGGAGGAGTGAGGGGAGAGGATGCAGCATTAATGAACATTTTCAGACCAGACCACAACCAGACCAGACCAGACCTGCTTTATTTACTTGTAAATAAATTCTATAATTTAACTTTCTAGCTATGTGTGTCTCTCTCTGTCAACTCTTGCTTTTGTCCTGCCTGTGTTTCTTTCATGTATTTCTCACTGTGCCAGAATGCTACCTGCACCCTGTACTAGACCATCGCAAGATAGCCTGAATAACCAAGTAACTAGGCAACCTTGCAGAAACAGTGTGTTTTATTTCTGTGACATTTGTTATTTCACAGATCAAACATAGTTCCTTCTTGAGATAGAAGAATCCCATATATATACATCAAGCATTTATTTAAAGATTGGCAAACATCAACCAAAAGCTCTCTTTAAAGCTGAAACCTGGAATTCTCTAAACCAGGCTCCACACAAAACTATGCCCTTTTGCAGTGATAGCTCCAGGCTTACCCTAGTCTCCTTCTGACAAGGCCCTGCTCCTCTAGCTGTTCTGCCTCCCTGGAAGACCCCTGTCCTCTTGAAGGTTCTGCCTGGCAGCTGTTTGACCCTCTGTTTACCAGTTACCCTTCTTCAGCTTTTCCAAGGGACTTTTGTTTCCTCTTAAACAATGCCCTAACTGGCCATACCTATCTCCAAACCTCCTGTTCCCTTGGAACTGTATCACTTAGTAACTTCTTGGCTATGGTGATATCATATCCTCTTTCCTTTCATTGTTCCCTTTACAGCAGCCTCTGCTTCTCTGGTGGGCTAACTGCATCTTAAACCGGGTTCATATTCAGCTAGGTAGAGTCCTATTGTAGACATAACCCTCCAAAAACTCCTCTTTAAAGCTATATTTCTTCCTTCTCATTTTCCATTCCTTTTACAAAGTCCCCTGAGTGAAAACGGACGAATGTCCATGGGCAAGCACAATATGTGTTGTGCAGCGGACGACAAACCAGCTAAGGGGGGAGGGAAAGGTGAGGTAAGTAGGGAGGTAGGGCTTGGGCAGGGCAGGCAGAAGGAGTTAGGGGAGGGGGAAGATTAAGAGGAGGGAGGGTAAGGAAAGATGGGACACTTAAAGAAAGGTGAAGGGAGGGACCAAAAAGGGGAGGGAACAAAGGCTGCCACTGGATGACCACAGAAGCTTAAAAGCTTTCGACCAGCAAGACTCCCCCTTTTTGCAAAGCGGCAGGCGTCCTTGGCAGCAGTTTATCTCAGCAGCAGTTCCTTTTTGAGCTGGTAGCCTGCTGAGTAGAGCAGTGCAGCCAACATCAGGTATACAAAAAAAACCCCAAACAAATGGGGGAGTGTGGAGGGGGAGCAGGCAGCGGCGGAGGTCCCGCCAGGCTCTGCACTGCTTGCGTGGGACCGGGAGATGGTGGGCAAGGACCCAGTCATGAGTTGTGAGGCTGAGGGCTTCGATACGAACCTTCGCTGGCAACAAAAAAAAAAAGAGGAGGAAGGGAAAGTTCATGGTGCCGAGACTCGCCAGCGGTGGTGAGATCGCCGACATGGGCGGTAGCGAGCTTCCCGGCTTCTCCCTGATGTATGGAGTGATCTGGTGGTGAGATTCGCTATTGCCAGTGGGATCGCCAGGGAGTTGGTTGTGATTTTTCTCCCCACTGTGTGAGACAGGATCGCGATGGGTGTGCTGGGGGAGGGAGGAGGTGCTGGGGAGATCTGGCAGCTGGGGGTGGTGGATGAAGCTAAAATAAAAAATAAAAGAAGGAAGAAGTCAAAACTGCATGATAGGAGGCTGGCGGTGCGGCCCGTGTTACCCCCACCCTTGCTTCATCTCCTCCCCTTCCCATGCTCTTGGGCTGCCAATCACAATATGCCAGTGCTGGAGGCCGAGGAACATGGACGGCGACGAGAGGGCAGCTTGGCCTACCCCTGAGGCCACACCCCCAGTTTTCAAAATGTTTGGGGCCTCATGCGGGCAGCTAGGGCGCAAGTGGCAGCCTGATTGCCCCCTTGGGCAGCAACCTGATCCCTGGCAGTGCAGCATGGGCAGAGGTGCAGCGCCTCCTCTCCTTGTACTTCAAGATGGCACAAAAACATGTGGTGGTGGCCATCTTGAAGTTGGCTAAATGCATTGTGAAAGGAAGGGTAAGCGACCATCTTGGGAAGGGCAGGGCATTAGGAAGCAGCACATGGTGGTGGCCATATTAGAAATGGGTAAAAAGAATGTGGTGGTGGCCATATTGGAAACTGGCAAAAACAAAAAAGAGAGGAAATGGGGGTTCACAACAGTGGCCATCTTTCTGAAGGCAAAAGATTTAAAGTGACAGATATATATATATTTAAAAAATGCAACATTTTGGTAATTGCACTGGTTTTCAAAAAAATATATATACAACATATGTTTCACAATACTATTTCCTCGCAGTATTCACATCTTAGGTATTTTCATGGCAGGATGGCAACACGAAAAGGAAGCAAAGCCCAAGTGCCAGCAAAGCAATTAGAGAACAAAAAGACCAGAAGCAAGAAACGACAACAAGCCACCAAGCCAAGCTTGAAAGAAAGACCACGACGAAAAGCGCTCACAGCTAACAATCAGCGAGACTTAGAAGACCTAATGGCCAAAATTAGGGAACACGCACAAGAGCATGGTACGGAATGGCGAAGACAGCTGCTGCTTGGCAGTAACGCTTCAGCGCAAGCAAAGGCCCCAAAAACAAAGAACAATACCTGCACCCCCAGCATTAATAACATCAGAGCAAGCGATGAAAGGCAATTGGCAAGCTCTGGTAAGTCATTAAAAGAGACAACACTGCTCACATTATCCTCCGACTCCAAGTCGCTTGACACAACAGCAATGAAGAGCTAGCCCTAGCTATTGGGCGAGAAAGCAAAGCATGGTCACCCCCTGTTAGAGTAGAAAGTTCAAACTATATACAAATGTTGATATTGATAAATATGTAAAATCCTAAGTTGAAGTATGTGTTGTATAAAGCTTGTGCTGTGGCCAAATGACCCACATAAAAGACTTCATTGTTTGAAAGCGGGTATGCATTGCATTATTTCATTAAGTAAGCGATGGCGAATATGAGTCATAGGAGGAAGAGAAAGCTGGCCCTTACACATATTGTGTACTTTATGTTTCTCACAGCCTACATAATCTTTCTTTGTGGACTGATTCCAAGTGCATATCATCTAGGATCAACTATATTCTCCCTCTTCTTGCCTTTGTCTCTTTCACAGCTCTCATTCTGTTACAACCTTTATCTGTCTTTCTTAAGCTAAGAGTATCAGTCTCTCACACTATCCAGCTTCCTTCCTCTGTGTGGGGTTAAACGCTGTTTTTTAGAAAGGCACCAAGATAGGATGACATATATGCTTTGGAAATTTATCTTCTGCCCATACCAGCCTTGGAATTAACCTTTCTCCCTATCCCATCCCAGTTTCTGGAAGTGTGTAGTCTTGTAGTGGGTAGCCTATGCTTACGGTGCAGGGCAAACCCATGACCAGGCTAGTTCCTCCTTAACCCAGAGTTCTCTAACTCTCTGCAGCACAGGACAGAGTGCTAATCTAAATGTTTTCAAGTGCCACCGTGTAGCAATCATGCAAGATGTGGGCAAGTATGTTGTTGGGAGCTGGGAGAAGGAGGTGGAGAAAAAATATTCTAGATATTAACCTGCGGTGACATTATCTGCCCAAATAATATAGAGTACAGAGGAGCTAGCAACAAAGCCAGCTGTGGAATATTTTTTAAAAGGCACATATATATCACTCAATAAAATTTGTTAACTGACATTTTAGCTTAAATGCAGTATTTCCAAACATAACACACATTGACTTTTAAGATGGACTCCTGTTCCTTGTATTTGTCTAATTGCAAACATTTATAATTTCCTAAAATTACTCGCTCTCAGTGCTAACTAAAACAAATATACAATATTATAAATAAACAGATATAAAACCAAATAGACAAATAAGCATACAGTAACATAAAACAAAAAAAAAAAGAAAAATCAAGACATTCATAAACCTATATAAAATAGAATTTAGCCTTAACCAAAAGCTTGCTGAAGGAAAACAAATGTCTTTATTTTTTCTTTTTTCCTAAAAGACAGATACTCTGGCTCAGGTTGAAGGTCCAAAGATAGAACAACAAAACTGGGTCTGGTATTGAAACAGTTTGACCCAAATTTTCCTGTAAGTGGGCCAGTCTCAAAGAAGGAACATAAATATCTCGTTTCTCTACTGTATATAGAGTTTGAGAGGGGAATAATCTCAAAAAGCCTCCCTCAAATAATCAGGACCATCCCATAGATTGAAAGTTCTGTACAACAAAATTACAACCTTGAAGTCAATACACTAGATAATAGGTAACCAAAGAAGAGACAACACAGGAGTGATATGATCATAGTAACAACTCCTTGAGATCAACTGAACTGCAGCATTTTGGATAAGGAGCAAAAAATAGCTCAGCTAATCTGGAAGCCCTAGGTAGACTGGATTACAGTAATCCAAGTCTGTCAATGCAAATCACTGGACAGTTGAGCTAAAATGCTGAGGAGATCTGTTGCTAATATATGAGTCCAAGCAGTCAAATAAACTGCATTGTCACAAAAATACATTTACAGGTATGACGAGACCAATTTACATTAGTTACCTTAGCATGATTAAAGTAGTTAGCAAGATATATCTGATGCCCTAAATGAATGTCAACCAGATAATTGCACTTTTGAAATAGAATGAGATCAAGAGAGCTTTACAAGTAGTACTGAATTAGAATTTTTTAAGGAGAAAAGTTTTTCATTTTTGTTTTTAAATTTATGTACTTGTACCGTCTATAAAATTGTATGAATGTTTTATTTACTTGTGAACCATTGTGATTGTCTTTTACATAGAATGATGGTATCAAAATAAAAATAAATAAATAGATTTTACATAAAATCTGTGAAAATTCCCTGCAACTCTCATGATCAGTTTCTACTTATTTCTGGGTTATAAGACTTGCATTTATATAGTATTTGCGAATAATACACTATTTCCAATGTATTTCTCGCATCCCTGCAAATGACTTGGCGGAACATGACAGTAAATCAAAATAAGCTCCTTTTAGACATTCCTTGTTTTGGATCACTTTTAGCTTTGAAGTCAATTATCCTGTCTCTACAAAGTCAACTCTGCTTATCTCTACTTTGTTCTCCTGAAACCATAAAACAATTGAATATGTCAACCTAGAGAATGCAAAGAATAGATTTCTTCAAAATGATTGAATTTACAGTTCTCCAAAGCTAAGCACTAGAATACTTAAGACTATTGAGTCACATGATTCAAGTTTGGCCTCCCCACATCGCCACAAATAACTTGAATTTAAGATGCATCATGTACCACCTGATGATATTCTAATAAGTTCTCAAGCCAAATGCCTTTGTTTCTTTGGAGGTTAATTATAGGAAAGCAATCTTCATGGCTGCTGCTGTGAAAGTCAAGTGTGTTTAAGACAAAGGCCTCAAGCCTAGTGTCACAATATTTTTATTTTTCTTCTCCAAATGGCAATGTCCAAAGGAACAGCTTTTCCTTGCAGTCACTCACCTGTATTTGTGAGAAAAGGTCACTCTATTAATGCAGCTCAGAGGAGACGAAATAGGAAACACTCTTTGTCTGCAGAGAACTGATTCTGTAAGAGTGATAGCTGACTGTGGCAACGTCACACAAAGGTTGTTGTAGCCTCCCAGCACCAATTCTGTTGTGAAAACAAAACAGAAAAGAAAATGTATACCAATTTGTCCTTTTCTACTTTAAGATAAACACAAAATATAAAAATGCTGTGTCTGTGAACATAAACAAGGCTGTTAATATTGGCTGTGTGAGAAAACAGCTGTCCGAAAGTCACTTAAAAAGGCTCATTTTAGGACATAACAGACTTTGGATATCTATCTGGAAAATTAATCAATCATTTTGAGAATTTAGTGGAAGAAAATGACCAAAAAAAACCCCATCATCTTATGTGCTCAGCTGGTGGTAGAAAGTAGGCAGAAATAGCATTTTAAAAATGGGGAAAGAAAAAAAAATGATATTCTCAGATTAGAAATGGTATGGATGATTTTAGACGGTCAGAAAGAGCATATTATAGTTATATATATCCTAAGTATAGAAAAAAACGAAGGTGAAAGATTAATGATTTTTTTTGTGATTTCTATCATTCATGTGAATTATTACCTAGATGTCCGATATGTCCTGTAAGAAAAAACTGTGATGAATAAATAAACAGCTCTAGAATCTTCAATAGGATGCTTTACCTTGCAGGGAATATTATCATTGGCTTTTGATACAATTTCTGCTGCAGGGAAAGACTTTCAAAGCTCTGAATGCTGAAGTAGTGGCAGGCGCTCAAAGACCCCCCGCTGTGTGCGTCAAACTAAGAAATCTCTCTGAACTTGTCGAATTAAAAAAACCTCTCTTTCTCTGCAACCCCTGCATGAGCTGGGAAGCTCTGGCCTCATTTTTTTTAGGCCCTCCATGGTAAACAAATGAAGCCTAGAGCATCTTTATTCTTCATAGACACATAATTAGAATTCTTTAAAAAAAATGTAATTGAAAGCAATGAATTTCAAAAGAAGGCCCTACTGAAGAATAAGACTAAAACCATTTGAGTAGCCAAGTTTATGGGTTTTTTGTTTTTTTTTGTTTTACCATTCATATTTCAAACGTTAAAGGAAAACAGCTTGTTAAGATCCTGAGTGTCTTTTTTTTTTTTTTTTTACTTTATTTTGATTGTACATCAAGAGGATATTCCAAACTGAACCATCTCAGCAGGATATATATATATATTATAGAATGACATAAACCTTAATTGCTTAAAATGTAAAAAAAAATTTGAAAAGCACCATTTTTAAAATATGAATAAAGCCAGAGTTTCCCAGTTGCTTCTAAACATAATAGGTCTGCTTTAGAAAGATCTGGATTTTTTTTTCTCTTTAGTTTTATTTTGGGTTTTGTGAGAATGATTTCAGATACTGGATTTCTCATGTTGAGGTTCTCACCAGCAGGTACCAATGAATATTTGCTTCTTTTATCCTCCTTTGCTCCTCACTATCTTTTGTACCATACTATAATGATCCTTATAAAATCAACATATAGGAGTAACAACTTTTCTGATAATGTCAGAAAATCTGGATTTGGGGGAATTGATTTTATTGTGTTTTTAATATATATATGAATAAAATAAACAAGCAACACAATGCTGCTGAACTCATCCTAAAAGTGTTTTTTTTTTCCTCAGCAACATAGTAATATAGTAGATGCAACAAAAAAGAGTAGTTGACTATTCCAACCTACTTACCAGGTGCCCCGAAATGAACTGAGTGGCCCCCAAATGAAAAAATCTTATTCATTGCATTTGTTTAAAATGAATGCATTGGACGTGGGCCTAAACAGAGATGCAAGGCAGGGGCCATGGCCTAAGCCTGAGTATGAAGCCTGCACCTCAGCCTAGGCCTAAGCTCAGGCCAGAAGCCAAGGCCTCACCTAGATCATAGGCCAAGGCCCAAAGCAGGGGCTATAGCCTAGTCCTGAGCGCAATGCCGGGGTATTGACCAGGGCCTCGACTGAGACCCAACACCCCCCCCCCCCCCCGATGAGTCACTTACCTGATCCATTGGGTATTCAAGAGCAAGAAATGGGTCCCAACATGTATGCCTCAGCCTAGGGTCAGGCCCAGACCCATATCCAAGGCCTCTCTTCTTTCTTGTTTAAACTGATGCTGTGCACTGGGGCCACATCAGAGTTAATTAACTTTTTGCATTCACACCAGCAGATAGCAACATTTTGATGTATGTTATTGTATAGCATTGCTGTACATCAAAATGGCACTGTCTGCTGGGGTGAATGTGCCAGAGTTGATTATCTCCATCGTGACTCCAGCACACAGTGTTAGTTTAAAGAAGAAAGACAAAAAAGAAAAAAGAGGACTATGAATGATCCGAATCTAACATTCCACAAACTGAAATTTGTGGGGAAACATTTTCCCAAAAACAAACCAAAAAACGAAAACAAATTTTTAAGCTCTGTACACCTCTACTACATATACATGTGTATGGATCTGAGAACTAGTATACTACTTCAGAATTGCGTGTATCTGGTCCACACAGATTACAAAATATACATATGTCTACTCCCTTAATATACACATTTTTCAGTATATATGAATATCAATACCTATTTTCTAAATATAAGCATAAATATTTTATATGTAAAAAAATTAGACCCTGTTCACATAAAATCCTGATTTCTACTCAGAAGCAGATATATTTAAAAAAAAAAAAAGAGTAAGTAATTGA
This sequence comes from Rhinatrema bivittatum, assembly GCF_901001135.1. Lineage (NCBI taxonomy): Eukaryota > Metazoa > Chordata > Amphibia > Gymnophiona > Rhinatrematidae > Rhinatrema > Rhinatrema bivittatum. The sequence goes on along the minus strand of NC_042615.1, from coordinate 107,158,463 downwards.
AATCACCAGTTTGACTACTACCTCTACCAGTTCATCCAGTCCTTCTCCAGTTCATTTAGACCCTCCTAGTACTTCAGTCTGAACTCCCCCAGTTCATCCAGAATCCCACCCAATAATAGCAGACAATAGGCAAGTATGATATCAATTGCATTAGATAATTATCAGTTATAAAATTGCATGAATAAGTTGCCTAACATAATTGGATAAATCTGGTAAAAAATAGCAACTTATACACGTTCCTCTTGATCCCGCTTCAGATTGCCCCAGACTGCCCCTTTTTTGTTTATTATTATTGTTTATTATTTATTTTTATTTTTATTTAACATCTTTTAATATACCGACGTTCGTAAGGCACATCACGCCGGTTTACAAATAACTCAAAGAAGGAGGAATTACAATGAACAGGGGGCAAGGGATGGGAGCAGGCAAGAAAGAGGCGAGGGGTGGGGGAAATAGGAGAGGAAAGAGAGAAATGCAGGTAGCGTGAGAGAGAGCAAAACAATCGTAAATACAGAAGGAACTTATTTACAGAAGGAACTTATTTACAACATTTACAAATTATTTACAAGTTTACAAGTTTAGGTAGATGTGTGCATGAAAATGAAAATGCATGCATAATTGTGATGATTATAAATGAGCATATGCTAATTTTGCAATCATAACTCCTTTGAAAATTCACCTTAAGAATACATCCCAGCTGTCAGCAATAGAAACTTGACTACTTGTAAAATATCACTGATTATACAAGTTAGTATTATGATTTGGCTCGCGAGGTATCCCTGCGAGTTGTGACTCACCCCCATCGCTGATGCATGCTGCCAGGAACCTGCTATTGCAGCAGAACACAACCATCGCCATATGCTGCCAACCGCTGTTGATGCTGTCAGGTTGCAGCCTTCCCATAGGTGAATGTGCATACATAATGAGGTAGATTTTAAAAGCGCGTGCCGGCGCACCTATTTTGCATAGGCCGCCGGCACGCGCAAAGCCCCGGGGCGCTCATAAGTCCCGGAAGGCCTAGGGTGTGTCTGGGGGCGTGCCCGGGGTCAGGGGGCAGTCCGGGGTAGGTCCGGGGGCATGGCGATGGTTTGGGGGCGGGCCGGGAGGGTGGTCCCGAGTCCCTCGGCACTGCGGCCTGTGCCGGGGGATGCCGAGGCGGCGCGCGCAAGTTACGCCTGCCTCAAGCAGGCATAACTTGTACAACAAAGGTAGGGGGATTTAGGTAGGTCTGGGGGGTGGGTTAGATAGGGGAAGGGAGGGGAAGGTGGGGGGGATGCAGAAGGAAAGTTCCCTCCGAGGCCGATCCGATTTCGGAGCGGCCTCGGAGGGAAGGGAGGCAGGCTGCGCGGCTTGGCGCGCGCAGTCTGACGATTTTGCACAGCCTTGCACGCCGACCCCTGATTTTATAAGATACGCGCAGCTATGTGTGTATCTTATAAAATCCAGCATACTTTTGTTTGCGCCGGTTTGCGTGAACAAAAGTACGTGCGCGCGTACTTTTTTAAGATTTACCTTAATATGTTCAATATGGAGAAAAACCCAGAATGGTGCCTCCAGATGGCATCAGCCTCCTGGCCTATATAAGCCAAGGCCACGCAGTACTTCCTTGCCTCAGCAATGTGTCTCATGCCTAGTGGTACATGTTCCAGGTTCCTGTTCTCCTGTATTCCTGGTTCCAGCCTTGTCTTTCAGCCTTTCCTCATCCAGCCTTGTCTTCCATCCTTGCTCTCCAGCCTTGCCATGTCTTGTTTGCCTTGTCCAGAGTTTCTGTGTGAATTCATCCTCCCTTGTCTTTACTCAGCAGATCTTGACCTCTTACTTGGACCTGACAACAATTCCCAGACTTGACCACAAATGCTTGCTGCCTGGATCTGATCCTTTGCCTGGACCTGACCACTCTTGCTAGGCATCTGCTCCAACCTTGGCCTGTTTCTGGCTTTTTATTACTGCTGTCTATCCTGACCCTGATGTGCTTCTGGACTCTAATTATACTTTATGCCCTAGGGACCCACCTAAGACCTGCGGGCTGCCAGAACCCAAAGGCTCATCCTGCAGGGGGAGGCAACAGGTGAAACTGAATTTCCAGTCTGTCCTGCTACCTAGCACATTTGTCAACTGCCAGTGCAGGCCTCAGGGGTTTACCCTCAAGGCTGCATCAACTATGCCACTGCACAAAGTGCTCACACACACCCGCTACCCTTAACAGATTGCTGAGGCCATGAACTTGACAATCTTGGCCCAGGTTTCTGCCATGGTCGATAACCCACCAGTTACAGCAGCAGCAAAGTCAAATGGATAAGATTATCAGCTTCCTGGAGAATATGGATGCTCCTTCACTTCCTGTGATTCCAGCTCCGATACTGCCAGTCCGGCCTACTTCTTACATGCTTTATTTGCTTCCACCTCTGAGGTATGAGGGTGATCCTACCTAGAGATGTGCAATCGTTTATCACGAATTAGGCAATTGCAACGAAATTGCCTAATTTGTCGTGGTTCGGGGGCCCCGAAACCCGAAAAGGATTTTCCCCAAACTTCGGGGAAATTTCGTTTTTCGGGTTTGTGTGGGGAGAGGGGCACATTTTATTTTTAAATTAAAAACCACCCCAAACATTAAGATTAAGTATAAAACAACCACCCTCCCCAAGACTTACTAACATCCCTGGGGGTCCAGCGGGGTCCCGGGTTCCATTTGTCCCTCCGTGCTCGGTGTGCCACTGCTAGCCATGCTCAAAATGGTGCCGAATAGCCTCTGAACTACTATGTCACAGGGGCTAATGGCGCCATTGGTCAGCCCCTGTCACATGGCCATCGGCGCCATCTTGTGCTCATATCATGTGACAGGGGCTGACCAATGGTGCCGGTAGCCCCTGTGACATAGTAGTTCAGAGGCTATTCGGCACCATTTTGAGGAGCACGGCTTGCAGTAGCACACTGGGCACGGAGGGACAAATGCTGGGACCCCGCTGGACCCCCAGGGATGTTAGTAAGTCTTGGGGAGGGATCGGGATGGTGGGGGGGGGGGGGGGTTGTATGTAATGTATTAAAATGAATTTAAATGCTTGGGGTGGGGTTTTTTTTAGCTTCGTTTCCCGCTTCGTTTTTTGGGCCGGTTTCGGGTTTCCTCGTTTCATTTTTCAAAAAAACTAAACGAGAAAACCCAAATTTTACCACGAAGTATCCGAGTCAATAAACAACCCGGTAGATAAAAACGAAGCACATCTCTAATGTCTTGTCCTTACTTGGGGGGTCCACTCTGACCTGGGCCTCCCCTCTCTGGGAAAAAGAGGATCCACTCCTAGTGAACTGGAATAGGTTTGTGCACTTGGTATTTGATGAGCCAGACTGCTCCACATCCATGGCTATGGAACTGGGTATTTGATGAGCCAGACTGCTCCACATCCATGGCTATGGAACTGGGTATTTGATGAGCCAGACTGCTCCACATCCATGGCTATGGAACTTCTTCAATTCTGGCAAGGATCTGTTGGGAAATAAGCTGTGTATTTTTGAACCCTAGCTTTCGAACTACAGTGGGGCAGATAGACTGTTGTAGCTGGCCACAAGTTTGAAGAATATAGGTTCTGTGTAATCCATAAACCCACTATTAAATGGAGAGGTGGCAATTTAGATAATATCTTGTTGAGATTAGAACAAAATACATTTATGAGTTCAATACATTGGTACCACATTGTCTGAACCAAGAAATGGACCTTTCCGTTTTTTTGTAGCCCTCATTTTATTCATTTTATATTTCATTCATTATTTTAAAATAATGATTTTGATTACAAACTGCTATCTACAGTTTTTACACTTTTTTACCCTTCAGTATATTTTAAAATGTTTTATAAACTGAAAAACTATAGTCACACTAAATAGAAATAATGCAGTCTGGGTTGTGGTGTATGTCTCTGTTTGGGAATAGTGTCATTGTTGTAAAATGGACTACAAGTTATTCTTTGTTGCTACTAAATATCCAATGTAGCAGTGTTGTTTCAATTTTAACTAACAACCTCTGTCTATTATTAAGCACAAGCTATTTTTACAAAGGCAAACTTCAATTTTAGTCTATCGGGTCTGATATGGAAACTTTAACACAAATTTTTGTAAAAAAAAAAAAAAAAAAAGGGGTACTGATTTTATTTTAGCGTCTTATTCATAATTATTTAATTTTATTAGTTAAAAAAAAAATAGCACTAGTAACTTTATTAATTATCCATAATATATCGGGCTTGGTAGTGTGTCCGTCAGTACTCGCGCATGTTCCGCAGCCCGCCGATAGATGACGCCGGCGGCTCCCTGGCTGCCTTGGAGGCTCAAACATGCCATACAGCAGCCATGTGACAACACCAGCTACAACAGGTACAAAGGACAGCGCCATCGCGGGACAGGCAGAATATAGCAGAGGAGACTCTGGCATGCCGCGAACGGAGCATGTCCCACAGCACATGCTCTGTTCAGGGCGAGGATGAAGGCCTGGCATGCTGTTGACGGCGAAAAGGGAAGGCCCCCGTGTGCCGCGATCAGTGCGCCCGGGTCTTCATCTTCGCTGTGAACGGAACGTGTGCCGCGGGATGTGCTCTGTTCACGGCATGCCAGTGTCTCTGCTGCTATTTTCTGCTCAAGGTGAAAATGGAAGGCCCCCGTGTGCTGTGAGCGGTGCGCCAGGCCTTCATCTTCGCCACGAATGACACGCCAGGCCTTCATCTTTGCCGCGAATGGCGAGGGTCCCGCTGCATGCCAGTGAGAGAGAATGCGTGTCGGGGAGGGGAGGATGAGAGAGAGCAGGAAGGTTTGAGAGAGAGCATGAGGGAGGGGGGATGCCAGTGAGAGAGAATGTGTGTGTGAGAGAGAGGGGTGACAGAGAGCATGGTTGATGAGAGGGGGGTGGGGAAAGTGTGTGAGAGAGCATGGGAGGTAAGAGAGTGTGGGTTTCAGAGAGAGGGCGCCTATATGACGAGAGGGGATGCCAGTGAGAGAGAATGTGTGTGTGTGAGAGAAGGGGTGTGGGGGAGTGCGAGAGGCAACTTGGTTGATAAGAGGGGGAGTGCGCGGGATGCTTGAGTGTGGGTTTCAGAGAGGGAGTCTATATGACGAGAGGGGATGCCAGTGAGAGAGAATGTGTGTGTGTGAGAGAAGGGGTGTGGGGGAGTGCGAGAGACAACTTGGTTGATAAGAGGAGGAGTGCGCGGGATGCTTGAGTGTGGGTTTCAGAGAGGGAGCCTATATGAGGGGATGTGTGTGGGTGCCAGAGAGTGAGGGAGCCTGTCCTGTATGAGTGTGTGTGTATCTGGAAGGGACACTCTTACAGTGAATTTCTAGGGAAATTCTGCTCAAAACAAGAGATGTGCCAATAAAAAGGCTTGCCACCTGGGCGTAGAATGGGTAGAGTTGCTGGTAAAAGTTTATTGCCCACAGTGCCCTAAAAAGTATTATATTTTAAAGGTTGCAAAATTATACATGAAAAAGAGTATTTAAAGAGCATTTCCTCAGCAGGAAATTTAATCCTATAAACATCCAGTCTGCAGTTATACTAGCTGGTACATCGTCGATATACTGCCCAAGTAAGTACTTTTTGTATTCATTTTAACTGTCTAAAGAAGATAGAATAAATCATTGTAGTGCTCGGTTGTAATTGATGTGGGTGCTGACAGCAATGAAGAACTTTAAACGGAATAGTGAGGATTTAAATTAAGAAAATAATTTGTTTCACAATAGCAAGGGTGCACTCTTGGTATCCACTTTATGTTATAATTTTAATAAAGAAGGAGTTTATAATTGTATAAACAAGAGTGGCCTCAAATTTAAACATGATATGTGCACCATATTGCCAGATTTAAATCGGTGCTGACAGCAATGTAGAATTTTAAACGGAGCAGTAAGCTGTTTATATTGAGAGATGAATTTGTTTTAAATAAAATAAAATTGCACCATTGATAGCCATTCTATGTCAAAAGTAAAAAAAAGAAAGTACTAAACATATTGGGCCAGATTTTAAAAAGCCTATGCGCACCGGGCTTATTTTAGAATGGCCCGGCGACATGCATAAAGCCACGGGATATGTCTAAGTCCCGTGTCTTTAAAAAAGGGGTGGGGGTTGGGCAGGGCGGGGTTAGAGGCTCCTGGCACAGTGGCCATTTGCCGCTGTGCCGGGGGATAGCGTGCCGGCAGGCTGCCGGCGCGCTCAATCTGCACCTACCCAGAGGCAGGTGCAGAAGGTAAAACAAAGGTCTGGGGGGGGGTTAGGATAGGGCTGGGGGAGATAGATTAGGGGAAGGGGTAGGAAGGTTAGATTAGGAAGTTCCCTCCCAGGCCGCTCTGAAATTGGAGCGGCCTGGGAGGGAACGGGTGAAGGCCGCAGGCGTCTGCACACTCAGGATGCACAATTGTGCACCCCCTTGTGTGTGCTGACCCCCTATTTTATAACATGCTCGCACCTGCGCGCAGATGTTAGAAAATCGGGCATCCATCTGCGCGCACTGGGTAGTGCGCGCACATGGACGCCTGCACATACCTTTTAAAATCTACCCCATTATGGGGCGGATTTTCAGACTCCGCGAATAGGCCTACTTTTGTTTGCGCTCCAGGCGCAAACAAAAGTACGCTGGATTTTAGTAGATACGCGCGGAGCCGCGCGTATCTGCAAAAAACCTGGATCGGTGCGCGCAAGGCTATCGATTTTGTATAGCCGGCGCGCGCCGAGCCGCGCAGCCTACCCCCGTTTCCTCCAAGGCCGCTCCGAAATCAGAGTGGCCTTGGAGGGAATCCTCTAACGCCCTCCCCTCACCTTCCCCTCCCTTCCTCTACCTAACCCACCCGCCCGGCCCTGTCTACACCCCCCCTTACCTTTCTCCGGGGATTTACGCCTCCCGGAGGGAGAAGTAAATCCCTGCGCGCGAGCGGGCCTCCTGCGCGCCGGGCCGCGACCTGGGGGCGGGTACGGAGGGCGCGGCCATGCCCCTGGACCGCCCCGGGCCGTAGCCATGCCCCCGTACCCGCCCCCAAAACACTGTCGACACGCCCCCGAAACGCCGCAACGACCGGGCCCGCCCCCGACACGCCCCCCTCGGAGAACCCCGGGACTTGCGCGAGTCCCGGGGCTCTGCACGCGCCAGTAGGCCTATGTAAAATAGGCTCACCGGCGTGCAGGGCCCTGCTCGCCTAAATCCGCCCGGTTTTGGGCGGATTTAGGCGAGCAGGGCTCTGAAAATCCGCCCCTATGTTTCTTGTTAGAAATATACATAGAATTTTGTGACATATACTTAGTTTTGAAACGACTACAGAATAGAATAAACAAACAAGTGCATTACATAATTTATTCCTGGCAAGAGATTTGAAATTCTTTAAAATTTATACCATTCATTTACATTTGGGCAAGATGCTAGTTCTTTTGATTGAAAAATAAATGTTTGGTATACTAGCACTAAACAACAACATATATGACCCCATAGAACTGAATTGATGTTGTGCCTTACTTTCCATTGAGAGAGAATCATTGGCTATAATTAGAACTCGGCTCCACAGACAGTTTGGAACAATATAGTTTTATTATGAATTGGTGTGGTTGTTTAATAAATCTGGTTCTATTAATTTTTCTTTATGCTGTAAGTAACATTTATGTGTGTATTTCTTGTTACGTGTATATTTATTTATCTGTTTAAGTGTTGTCATATATGATTTTTTAAATGATTTTTATTAATTTTAATTTTATTATTAACACATCCCTTGAAGCAACCCATGCTTATTGGCGAAACTCGGCCCGAGTCAGGCTTCTTGTGAAACTATTAATAAATATTTTGTTCATCTCAACACTGATTCAACCTTGTTTTGTTCTAATATATGTTTTTATAAATTGTTTTCTGTATGTTTTATCTTGTACATCTGCTTGGTTAACTTGCATTACAAGGAGTATTTTAAATGTAAATAAATAAATCCCTGACAAGCCTTGAAATGGAGGATTCAGACCTTCCTGCCAATGGTGGTAGGCATCTGCAGTTGGTTGCTTGGGTATGGATTCCCATCCTCTTCATTTTGGGACTTCTGGACACCCTTGTCCATCAATTGCCTAAAGCATTAAGGGACCATGATCCAGTCAAAGCTGAGATAGGCTTCAAAGAACAAATCTCGTGGAAGCCAACATGAAATCTACAGGCTCCTCAACTTGTGCATGGAGACACAAAAGAGTGCCCCATAAACCCAGGCCTAGAAAACTGGGGAGGGTGTTCTAGAGGGGGGTACTGTTAGGATTTGGTTTGTGGGCTCTTTACAAGCCATGGCACTTACCCTCATTGCTGACCCATGTTGCCAAGGACTTCCTGTTGTGGTGGAAAGCCACCATCACTGCACGCCATCAACCACTCTGATGCTGCCAGGCGGTGGCCTTCCCATAGGCATATGGGCATACATAATATGTGCATGCATAATATGAGCACAGTGGTAAGGAACCTATAATGGAACATCCAGATGATGTTAGCCTCCTATCCTATATAAGTCGAGGTCCCTCAGCAGTTCCTCACCTCAGCGACAGTTTCCTGCCTAGCAGTACGCGTATGGCCGGCGCCATTTTCCGTACGGAAAACGATTCGCGGCAGGAAATCGCTCCCGGACCCCCGCTGGACCCCCAGGCACTTTTGGCCAGCTTGGGGGGGCCTCTTGACCCCCACAAGACTTGCCAAAAGTCCAGCGGGGGTCCAGAACGACCTCCTGCAGTTGAATCGTGTTGGTCTATGGCCGCCGCCATTTTGCGCCGCCATTTTGCGCCGCCATTTTGCAAGATGGCGGCGCAGAATGGCGCCGGCTGAAGACAACACGATTCAATTGCAGGAGGCCATTCCGGACCGCCGCTGGACCCCCAGGTAATTTAAGGCATTGGGGGGGGGGGGTTCGGGAGGGTGGGGGATTTAATTTAAAGGGTCGGGGGTGGGTTTTAGGGTGTTTTAGTGTGCCGGTTTTCCTGCCCTCCCCCTTTCCCCGATTTACGATTTTTTGACGATAAATCGGGGGAATTGGTATTGTATCGTGGCCCTAACGATTTTTGACGATTTAAAATATATCGGACGATATTTTAAATCGTCAAAAAACGATTCACATCCCTAGAGCTTATTAGATTTAATTCTTAAACTAACATTCTACATTCCCATGTCGTAACCACCAAGCTTTGTTAAGTCATCAATAGTTTACCTGCTTTCATATCAAGTTAGTCATAAAGGGGTAGATTTTAAAAAGCCTACGTAGGTGGGATTACGCCCGCCAGGCCTATTTTAGAAAGGCCCAGCGATGCGCATAAAGTCCCGGGACATGTGTATGCCCCGGGGCTTCAAAAAAGGGGCGGGGAGGGGGCAGAGTGGGGCCAGAGGCCTCCGGCACAGTGGCCATTTGCCGCCATGTTCGAGGATCTCGTGCCGGCAGGCTGCCAGCGTGCACAACTTGCACCTGCCCAGAGGCAGGTACAACAGGTAAAATAAAGGCCAGGGGGGGGGTTAGGATAGGGCTAGGGGGCAGGAGGGTAAGGAGAAGGGGAAGGGAGGTTAGGTTAGGGATTTGGGAAGTTCCTCCGAGGCCGCTCTGATTGGAGCAACCTGGGAGGGAACGGTGGAAAGCCGCGGGTTTTGGCACACGCAAGTTGCACAATTGTGCACCCCCTTGCACGCCGACCCCTGATTTTATAACATGAGTGCACCTCCGTGCCCATGTTATAAAGTCAGGTATCCATGTGCGCGTGCCAGGTAGCGTGCGCACATGGACGCACGAGCACAACCTTTTAAAATCTACCTCAAAGCCTCTTAAACTGTTCCTGCTCACTTTTCTTAAGTTAAAGCAGATATATCAGCAATTTGTTTGATGATAATTTAGTATTTATAATATAATCATTTAGAACCCGAATTACTGTTCTCATTTTTAATTACTAAGGAGACATTAATATTTATAGCTTCTTAAAGCTCTACCATTTTAGCTATTCCCATCATTAAGCATCTTGTAAATTAGGGCACTGCTATGCTGATTTATATCAGTTTCATGTTCAGGCATCACAGAGATACATGAAAACATGAATATAGCACAAGCATCTAAAGTGTCGATTTTGCAAAAGATATATTAAAAAACAGAGAGCATGTCTCTATTAAAAGATACTCATTTTGCATTTCAAAACATTAACAAGTATAAGAAGTAAAATCCATTTGAACAAAGAAAAAAAAAAGACCTGAAACTAGGACCTAAAATAAAAAAAATAACACAGCCAGAAAACAGACTGGGCTGATACACTGAAAAATCTAGTAGAAAATGGGCTCCTTTTTCATCCACAGTTGATCACCTCACTTGGCTGGACAAATCTTGGATAAGTAAAGTGTAACCCGTGGGCTAACAAATTTCCCCAAGGAGTCCCAAGGTCACCTTTACTTATAGGGCTTCTTAGGATTCAAAGTCTCTTTGCCAACATTAAGCCCCTGAGCCCAAAAATCCCTGTCAGGGGGTGAAGGGAGAATATTTCCAAGGTCATGAGCATTGTCAATTGGTAGTTTACCTTTCAAGGTCTCTTGAACAGAGCAGTAATAATCACACTGGAAGCTAATTATGGTTTCCAGCTTAAATTTACTGATTAATGATGGAAAGTTGATGAATGTTTTCATTTACAATGCTATTGTTTACTTCAGCACAACAAATTATTTAAAAGCAGAGGTGTTGAAAACATAACAATTAAACTAAAAGGTAATATTCAAAGGAAGGTGATATCAAACACATATAAAGCTTAACATATGTAATCCACTGTATCTTGCCTGCAATAGGCTTCAAACAGTATCAGAAAAATAGCTAGAACATGAGAACATAAGAAATTGCCATATTGGGTCAGACCACGTGTCCATCAAGCCCAGCATCCTGTTTCCAACAGTGGCTAATCCAGGCTACAACTGAGCACCTCCTCAATCCCTTCACAGTCCTCCAGGATATCTGTGAATTCTTGCATGTTAAAGATGTTCCTACATAAATGTAGATATAAATATCCGGTGGAGGCTGACACCTGGAATTCTCCCATCAAATTTGTGAATGCTTTAAACCTGCCACCATCCCATATTTGCCCCAAAACCTCAAATTACATGCCTCCCATTGTTCCATAGTAGGGGAGAAGGACTTGGAAAGATGTGGATTTCATACCAAGAAGGTCGTATATGGAATGGAAAAATCCAGAGTTTTACGGATCTCCATACTCAAAGTGTTTGTGCTAAATGTTGGTGGTAGTATTCCTTTACGAGACTGAAGCTGTGTGGTGCAGGTCCTGATTGATCTAATGTTTATTTTTATCCTGTGGGATGATAATAGGCAGGAAACATGGAATGGTGGCCTTTTCCTTTCCTACGGTATCTGCCCCACCTTCTTTTCCCATTCCTATAGCATCTAACTCTTTTTCCATCCCTTAGCATCTTCCCCTTGCTTCCTGTCCCTTCTTATAACATTCTCTCCCCTTTCTATCCCTTCCCGAGTATCCCCTCCCCTGTTTCTTACCACCACCTGTATCCCCACATCCTTTCCCTTTCCTCTTAGCTTCCTATCCTCAACATCCCTTTCCCTTCCTCCTGCCCCCACATTTTCAACTTCTTTTCACCTGCTTCCTTTCCCTCCTCTAGGATCTCACCACCTGCATCCCCAATATCCTCTACCCTCTTCTTACCAACATGAAAAGTGTACCTTTAATGAATTGCATGTTAAAAGCACTGCAAATGTACACATTAATAGTGTGCATTAAAATGTGTATTTAATAGAGATGTGCATCGCTCGAACCTTTCGGTTTGGGCTTCATTTTCAGCCCGCCGCTGGAATTTTCATTTTTCCTGCGGTCCGGGCTTTTGGTTTTTGTGGGACCTGAAATTTTGGGTTAGCGCTCACTAACTCCCGTTAGTGCGCGCTATCATTTTAAAGTGCACTAACATTGAAATTTCCTAATTCATCCAAAACGATTGCACATCCCTAGTATTTAAGACAAACACATAATTGCACATCTATAGGCGTAGTTAAGTACTTGTTAAAGTATGCAAACGCATTAATACAAAATGCTGCATATTAATCAGTTTATTAAAATGTTAATGCAAAAAGTCCACATTAATTGAAAAAATAAATATGTGTTACTGTCAGGGGCATAGGCTGAGTGCTTAATGTGGTGGTGCACATGTGACTCAAGAACAAATTAAATAACTGCTAATTATTTAAATAAGAGGGATAATGAGTTTATAAACTCGTATCTCCATATGCACTAAAGTGCATTAGATTTATTTTGACCATGTTATTGTGAAACAAAATTAACGGCACTGGGGCAGCTTAGTGGAGAGTAAAAGGCTAGTATGCCAGTTGTGCATCACAGCAGTGCCGTGTTAACCTCTTTCGCAACCACTTCAACACAAAAATGTTTGTCTAGATATAGATTGCTCTGCTGCTTTCATGACACAACAATAAGTCTGCACAGATACCAATGCCCCTGCTGCTTTCCCCATTCAAGGATCCCAGAGTTCTTGGAAGCCTGCCCAACCTCCAAGGTCTCCCTGATCCCACATACCACTCCATAGTCAGAAGGAGACTTGCTCACCTTCTGCTGTTCTGCCCAGTATTGTCAAAATCATGCCAGCTCCTCACCAACTCATGCCTTGTCCACATGCAAGTCAAAATGTGAACCAGGGATGAACCAGTGGAAGACAGCAGGAGGTAACTACTTCTCTTCCTGCTAGGGAGGAGGAGGAGGAGGAGGAGGAGGAAGTAGTTCAGGGAGGCCTGGGATCTGGGGAGGTTTGTGGATGGGCAGCCTTGTTGCACACAGCTCAGTTTTGGACCATGAATTTCAAGGAGATGGGCAGGGCTGAGTTGGGAAGAGAAGCAGAAGTCAATATGTGTGAGTATAACATCCCCTCTCCAGGCAAAAGTGGCAAAAATCATTTTAAAATAGTGTATATTCTAAGTACAGCAGGACATTTAGTTAGCATAAGGAAAGCTGTCTGTTATTACATTTAGAATTAGGCCAGCGCGGCTGCCCAGGCAGTAGGGATGTGAATCGTTTTTCAACGATTAAAATTATCGTCCGATAATGTTTATATCGTCTTAAATCGTTATAGAACACGATACAATAGAAATTCTAACGATTTATCGTTAAAAATCGTTAAATCGTGTTAGTGCGCACTAACTCGAGTTAGTGCGCACTAACTCCCCGTTAGTGCGCACTAACTCGATTTAGTGCGCACTAACTGAAAATGATACAAATAAACACTTTCCAGGTCACTGAAGGTCAGTTAGGAATGAATATGTGTTCCTATTGGCTGGCTGCCCTCTTATCTATTGATGTTACCAAGGTTACCACTGAGGTGATGGTTGGGGGGATGGGAAATGGAACTGGAAACTAACGAACACCAACAGAAAATGAAACAAAGTGTTCACACTTCCCAGGTCAGTAAAGGTCACTTAGGAATGAATATGTATGTATGTATTCCTATTGGCTGGCTGTGCTCTTATCTATTGATGTTACCAATATGGTTGGGGGGATGTGAAATGGAAACAGTTGGAAGCTTGACAAAAAAAGTAATGTAATGATCAGCACTCACGTGACTAGAACTTGTTTGTTTATTATTTTTGTTAGCAGGCACCTGAAATGCTAGTGCATGTTGAATTTGCCAATCACTGTGCATTTTAGAAAGGTGGTCCTGGCTGGAACTGTACACAGTTCAAATATATGTAATTGATTGTTGGTAAGTGTATTTTTTAAGTAGCCACACTGGCACCAGTATGTTTACTTTTCCTCCTACTTAACTCACTAGCTCAGCTTTGTAAGAAGGGCTTCTCTGCTTGTGTGTTGTTTTTGTTTGGTGTGAGGAGAGCAGAAACATCAGATCTTTATTCAATCTACTACAGTCATCTCTTACAGTGCCCTATCCCTATTAATACCAGGAGTGTTGTGATCTTCCTGCACACAGTGCCCTAACCCTGATACCAGTCTGAGACAGCTCCCTCCCTGCATTACTAGTGAGAGGCTGGCTTCACAGACAGGGGGGAGCTGCCTGACCCTCACTCCTGACTTCCCCCATGTCCCAGCTAGTGAATGGTGTGTGGGTGAGGGGGGGGGGAGGATGGTGAAGTCTGAGACAGCTCCCTCCCTGCATTACTAGTGAGAGGCTGGCTTCACAGACAGGGGGGAGCTGCCTGACCCTCACTCCTGACTTCCCCCATGTCCCAGCTAGTGAATGGTGTGTGGGTGAGGGAGGGGGGGGGAGGATGGTGAAGTCTGAGACAGCTCCCTCCCTGCATTACTAGTGAGAGGCTGGCTTCACAGACAGGGGGGAGCTGCCTGACCCTCACTCCTGACTTCCCCCATGTCCCAGCTAGTGAATGGTGTGTGGGTGAGGGGGGGGGGAGGATGGTGAAGTCTGAGACAGCTCCCTCCCTGCATTACTAGTGAGAGGCTGGCTTCACAGACAGGGGGGAGCTGCCTGACCCTCACTCCTGACTTCCCCCATGTCCCAGCTAGTGAATGGTGTGTGGGTGAGGGGGGGGGGAGGATGGTGAAGTCTGAGACAGCTCCCTCCCTGCATTACTAGTGAGAGGCTGGCTTCACAGACAGGGGGGAGCTGCCTGACCCTCACTCCTGACTTCCCCCATGTCCCAGCTAGTGAATGGTGTGTGGGTGAGGGGGGGGGGGAGGATGGTGAAGTCTGAGACAGCTCCCTCCCTGCATTACTAGTGAGAGGCTGGCTTCAGAGACAGGGGGGAGCTGCCTGACCCTCACTCCTGACTTCCCCCATGTCCCAGCTAGTGAATGGTGTGTGGGTGAGGGGGGGGGGGAGGATGGTGAAGTCTGAGACAGCTCCCTCCCTGCATTACTAGTGAGAGGCTGGCTTCACAGACAGGGGGGAGCTGCCTGTCCCTCACTCCTGACTTCCCCCATGTCCCAGCTAGTGAATGGTGTGTGGGTGAGGGGGGGGGGGGGTGGATGGTGAAGTCTGAGACAGCTCCCTCCCTGCATTACTAGTGAGAGGCTGGCTTCACAGACAGGGGGGAGCTGCCTGACCCTCACTCCTGACTTCCCCCATGTCCCAGCTAGTGAATGGTGTGTGGGTAAGGGGGGGGGGGGGAGGATGGTGAAGTCTGAGACAGCTCCCTCCCTGCATTACTAGTGAGAGGCTGGCTTCACAGACAGGGGGGAGCTGCCTGACCCTCACTCCTCCGGGGTATTGTGATCTTCCTGCACACAGTGCCCTATCCCTGATACCAGGGGTGTTGTGATCTTCCTGCATGCAGTGCCCTATCCCTATTAATACCAGGAGTGTTGTGATCTTCCTGCATGCAGTGCCCTATCCCTATTAATACCAGGAGTGTTGTGATCTTCCTGCATGCAGTGCCCTATCCCTGATATCGGGATGTGTGCAAGAAGATCACAACACCCCCAGTATCAGGAATAGGGCACTGTGTGCAGGAAGATCACAACACCCCTGGTATTAGGGATAGGGCACTGTGTGCAGGAAGATCACAACACTCCTGGTATTAATAGGGATAGGGCACTGTGTGCAGGAAGATCACAATACCCCTGGTATCAGGGTTAGGGCACAAGTTCTAGTCACATTGACTGATCACATTACTTGTTTTGTCAAGCTACCAACTGTTTCCATTTCCCATCCCCCATATACTGTCAGTAGGAAACTTGGTAACATGAATAAATAAGAGGGCAGCCAATAGGAATACATATTCATTCCTAAACTGACCTTAACTGACCTGAAAAGTGTCAAATTGTATCATTTTCAGTTAGTGCGCACTAACTCCCAGTTAGTGCGCACTAACTCGAGTTAGTGCGCACTAATCGGAAAAAACGATTTTTAACGATTTTTTAACTAAAAAATCGTGCCTAAGACGATTTTCTTGCCCTGCCACACGATTTCTATCGTTAAGACGATATGGAAAACGATTCACATCCCTACCAGGCAGTAACCCATCTCACTCACCCCATCCAAAGAATCTGCTTAGAACATGAAAAAACACTGATGTCAATATTCAAAAGCTATTTAGATGGGTAACTCACAAATTATCCATCTAAATGGCAAGTTTCCTATATGCAGCCACTTATCTGGCTAAATTATAGCTGGATAAGTCATTACCTGGTTGCAATTTAGCCAGATAAAAAGGAGGAGCTGGGGGCATTTCTGGGAGGAGTTTAGTTAGTCTGGCTAACTTAGATAACATTCGACTATATCAGAGCAAGATAGGCAGATAACTTTGGACCTGCTTCAGAGCAGATCTAAAGTCATCTGACCTTGTGTGGCTGGAAAACTTGCTACTTATCCATACAAGTAAAAGAGCCTGTGGCCCAGTCCCCTTCTTCCCCCAATAAATTTCACATCTGGCCCCCGTCAATCCCCCCAAGGCTCACAGTTCTGGATAACTTTAGCAAATATATTCTTTGGGACTTTTATCATGTGAAATATCTGGGACAGGATATCTGGCTAACTTTTCCAGTAACAGGCCCACTGAATATGACCCCCACTATGCACAAATGCATATAAAATAACCTAAAGATCCCTAAAAATCACATAATAAAAATGTGTTTTTTTAGGGTTGACATTACCCCAGGTCAACCAATCAGATTGTTGCTATCCTGGTTTTCGCCTCTATTGCATGCATATATTATTATTTTATGTTTTGTTTTAAGTATTTTTATGATTATGTACGTGATCCTGTGGAATATACATTGTGGTAAATACATAAATGTAGTTCAGATTTTCTTAAGAAAAATAAATTAAAAGTCAAAACTGCAGCTTTAAGGGTGCAATGGGAGGTGGGTGGGGTAAAGGAACATCTGAATCAGCCTGTTAGATGGTCTTGAGGCAGTTGGTAACTCTATCTTTCATCTCTCTGTCTTTCATTATAACCCAGTTGGACAGTCCTAGTCTGTAACTGTCACACTTTCTCCCAGTCATAGCTGTCTGTCTCCCTATTTATTCTCAAGCTCTGCTCAGCTTCTTAGATTTTAAGCTTTTTGGGGCAGGTGCTCATCATACTTGAATAACTATTACCTGTAGCGATATAAAAATGATTGTTACTTTTAAGTTTCTCCCTCTCTTATCATCTTTTTAGATGGTAAGCTCTTTTGGACAAGGACTCTCTCTCCCCAGTGCTCTGCCTACAATGCCCAGCATCTACGCCTATCAACCCCAAACTGGCTGACCTTTAATGCTCCCTAGTGAAGAGTTCTCCTACCAGGGGTGGTTCTCATGTCTGTAGACCACTCCCTCAGTCCTTCTTCGATAGTGTATCTCGGTCAATAGTGGTATTAACAGGCAGGTCCAGAACTTTCATCTCTACATGGCAATGGCTTCCCTTTTTAACAGTCAACTGGTACCCAGAAGGCGCACATACTTACATCTGGTCCCAGGGATATATTTGGGAACTTCTCAGTTGTGATCATCCTGATATTTGGTATTGAGGGGATCCCTACACTCTTATATACATTCTCTTTCTGTCTCCCCCCCTCATACACACACACACACACACACACACACACACACACACACACACACACACACACTCTCTCTCTCTCTCTCTCTCTCTCCAGGGATGAACCCAGCAATCTTCTCTGCTTTGACCGCAGCAGTGTTCTCCCCTGCTAGGCATCTCTATCAATAAAATAACCTTTCTGCTCCAACTTCTCCCCTCCCAGGAAGGGAAGGGGAGAAGAAGGGTTAAGGATGAGGCTGGAGCAGACAGATTTAAGTAACTTTATTGGCAAAGTGATGGAATAAATTGATCAAAGCAAAAGGGAAAAATAAATTACAAAATAATGAAAATAACTATGTTAACATTACAGAGAAACAATGACAATAATAATTTCTGTGTTCTGATGCTGGTCCATATTGTCCCTGGTCAGATCAAGTTTCTGGCCTAGTGGAAGAATACAACATTTTGCTATAACTTCTGTTTTCTCCAGAACAAATTAGAATGAAAACTGATCTGATCCAGTATAGCATGTTCTTATGTTCATTTTGCTCCTTAATTCAGCCATTAGCTTCCTGTCCTGCAGGAAACAAGAGGGAAAAGGGTGAATTTGGAGTAGAAAGAGAATATTAAATAAAAGCTAACTTGCTCCCTAATTCAGCACTTCTTCTCATGTTTACCCCTCCCAGGAAGCCTGCAGTCAGAAGGGGAGGTCCAGATATCTGGAGATATCCTACTTTCTCCAGGGACTCCCCACCTCCATCCCCAGCCCAAGAACCATAGCCACAGGGGAGGGAAGAGAGAGCATATGAGTTCTCGGCCTCTGCTACATTGGCTAAGGGGAAGACTAAGAGCTCACAAACTCCTCCTCTCATCCTTTGTGCTCACCAACCCCTGATCAGCTTTAGTTCAAAGACCCTCTTTTCTCTAGCCACAGGCTGCCCTGGATACCAGCGTCTGTGATTAGTGGTGCATGGCACACATCTTTTCAGAAGTTAGTAATGTTTGTGTACCTCTGTATACTAATAATAATTAGGGATGTGCATTCGTCCTGAATCGGGGAGCCCGAAATCCGAAGGAATTTTTCCCGAAATTTCGGGAAATTTGTTTCGGGTTTAGTGCGCACTAACTCCTGTTAGTACGCGCTAATGAAAAATTGTTAGCGTACACTAACGGGAGTTAGTGGGCAATAAACCGAAATTCTGGTCTCCCCGAATTTTAAAGGCCCAAACCTCAGAAATATGAGATTTCCCACGGCGGGCCAATAACAAAGCCCGAACCGATAGGTTCAGGCTTCACACATCCCTAATAATAATGCTACACCCATGGCTACCATTAACAGAAATGTGTTTAACTTGCATTAAAAAAAGTTAATCCAATTTTACTGTTCATTATCTCTGTTTACTAAAATGTAGATTTTAAAACATGGGTGCACACGGCCATAAACGCATATATGGCGTGTGGCATAGCAAGGGGTACATATTTTGCAATTCCCTTCTGTGTAGCGCACAGCCTTGCACATGCCCCTGCATTGCACTTCCGTGCATATGTTCATATGCGTGCATGGAAACGCAAGGGTGGGACTTTCTGTTCCTCTTCACTTCGTGCGTGTAAGATGGCCGCGAGGTGGAGACAGCCGAATTTCACCACCAGGGACGTTGCTCTTCTGGTGTCCCTGGTGGTGGCAGATGAACACCACCTGCTTCCCATTCAAGGAAGAAGGACTCATTACCGTGTCCTGTGGAGGGCCTGATGCAAGCTACAGCAAAAATTCAATGAACAAGCCTCCCACTAATGTGGTATGAGTTGAATGTCTTTACTTTTATGTAAGCTACAGCATATGGGGGCACTGGGGGGGGGGGGCGTGAAGAACAGATCATGCCAGTATCCACCATAGATTTTTATATAATTTGGTAATGTATGCGTATGATATAGTTAACACCTAGGATTATTGTAATGTATTTTAAATGCTGTAAGGAAGAGATGGTAGTTACTTTCTCATGGAATATAAAATGGTTTCCTGCTGTAATGTCCATCAATACATTTTACCCTCAGGACTGGCTTGCCCCTAGGCAGTCAGCTTTTCAGGGTAGACACAATTACTGTGCATGAGACAGTGAGCCATGCCCAGCTGACTATATCCCTTACTTATTAGCATACATGCTCCTAGATGATAACAAGAAAACCTGCATGCCTTGGTGTTGTCCAAAGAGTGACTAGAGAAGCACAGATGTTAGGAGAGCTATTAATGAACAATGCATAGAGAAGGCATAAATGAGGGGCAGTTGCAGGACTGATGTTAATGCAGCAGGATATTCCCATAGCTACATGCCTATTGAAGCTGAGTATCGTGGTTCTTCATGGAAGTGAAATGTGGTTATAGCAATCATTGTCACATACCTGTAAGGAGATCCCATTAGCACCTACAGAGCATACTCCTGGTAGTCTTCCCATTTTTTCCTTTAGATAGAGAACCTGAAGAAGAAGGTCCAGTGGCTGTACCTCAAGAAGAGAAAGTGACTAGAGTGGTTGCATGATGAGAGGTCTGGGCCTGGTGGTAAGTGAATCTTCCTTGCTAAAGGCAATGTTCTTACATAGATTACATGGTTTTCCATATCTATCTATCTATCTATCTATCTATCTATCTATCTATCTATCTATCTATTTATTTATTTATTTAATTGAAACTTTTCTATACCGACATTCAAGTAAATATCACATTGGTTTACATAGAACTGGGGAAACATTTAACTAAAGAAATGCGAAGTTACATAAAACGTAAGGGAACTGAACTAGGAGAAAAAGACTAGAATAGTGGGGTCAAGTACCCTGTAAGCAATGGTAACAAAAATATACAATTGTATATGAATTATAACAATATATGACTGTTATTTACAGTATATACTATATGTATCGTAGCACAGTAGCTTGTAATATAGTGGTACCCATAGAAGGAGCGGCAGAATGGGGGCTGAGATCTGGGGGCTGTGGGGTTAGGTAAAGGCTTGTGAGAAGAGCCAAGTTTTAAGGTTTTTTTTAAATATTTGGGTACAGTGCTTTTGTTTTAACATGCTCCAGAACCTGAAGAAGATGAAGAAGGACCAGGCCCAGCTCCCAAACCAGGAACAGCTGCCATGGAGGGGGGGGCAGATTTACACCCCCCCCCCTCCAGCCCTGGAACATCCTAAAATGGAGCCACCTCCACCCAAAGAGGTGCATCCTGGGCGTCTTCCTATTCCGCCAAAAGTAGGCCTACTTCCTGTTTTGCCCAGGTGGGGAAATAAACAGGCCATCCTTTGCAAGCCCAGAAAGGCAGCCATGGACCTCTCATTCCTCTCTGCCCCCATCACATGAGCTCATCATCAGGAGCACATTCTCCTAATGATGAGCCTCTTACTAGGTGTGAATTTAGGACTTATGTGAGTGGGGGAACTGAGGACTGTGCATGCCTTCCAAGAGAGGGTGCTCAGGAACATGGATGTGATTCTCAAGGTCATACAGCTTAAGGGAAAAGGCACCCTTACAAAAGAGCCTGCAAAAACAGGAAGTGCGTTTAAAGCATGAGTGTGCTAAATGTGTGTGCAGGTATAAGCAGGGCCCCAAGATTTCATCTAGTTAGGATATAATGGTTTTCTATCTCCTAGCCATATTTTCCTCAAGGCAGGGGCTTGCAAATATTTAACCTCCATGGTGTGGGGTGAAGTCAGCTAACAGTGAATGTATCCCTGACCACAGTTACTGTCCTATACAATGACTCCAACATTTCATCCTGACTGTGTCTTGTGTCCCAGCAGTGGATATTATATTAGAGTTGTCTTTGTGACCTTCTCTGCTTCTATCCCGTTTCATTACTCTTCAAAAGAGAGGGCCTTTTTTTTCTTAGTCGTAGACTGTGACCCAAATATGTAGAGCACACTTAAAGTGCTCTGTCTTCTTAGAAATTCATAATCCCAAGCACACTGCATCCTTGATTAAGCCCTCCTTCTGCCTCAGTGACTTCCACTTGGAGTGTAAATCAGGGTAGGGGCAATATTGAATGCTATCGTCATTTATAGCTCTGTACCAAAGAACTAGTAATTAGGTCTATCTTGTGGAGCTTGCAGGGCATATGAACCAAAATACAGAAAACACTGAATTCCATTGTTTGACATTTACCTATTTCTTTTTCTAGAGGAGCCAGATGATGAGCATCCAGGATCTGCACCTAGTCAGCCCTAGAGGTGGTACCGGCATCTGCGGGTAATCCTTGACAACTCAATCAGAAAGGAGAGGGAGCCCATGAGGAGCTGCAACAGCCTGAGGAGGAAGAAGACCAGCAGTGGCAGGAAGAGGAACCGGAGGACACACTGGCTGATCTGCTACAGGATTACCTGCAGGACAGCAGTGGGTCTGACCAGCCTGAACCTGAAATGGCTGCCAGTCAGGCTGAGAGATTGTTAATACAGTAAAGCAGCAGCTTGTTGGAGGAGATCTCAGGCCTCCATGATGTGGTGAGGCAGGAAGCAGGGGCCCTTCGTGATACCATCAGGGTAGGAGCGCAAGGCCTCCATGATACCATCAGGGAGGAAAGGCAGGGGATTCAGCAGGCGGTACAGGACCTTTGCTGGGCAACAGATGATCAAACTGCAGTGAGGAAGGAGATGCTGCAGCGGATGACCCCCTTGTAGCCTCAGCCACTGGTGGCTCCATGCCCTTTCATGGTGCCCTGGATGCAGTACCCTCCACCTTATGAGCCACTATTCCCATGGATCGCACCTGCCCATGCTGAAGATCCCATTGTGCCACAGCCACCTGCACCTCAGTTTGCACCAGGCTATCTGCGGATGGCATCTCAGCAAACACCACCCCTCGCTTGTACCACCTGCTATGTTTCTGCCACCAGCACCACCACAGCCACTGCTGCTTCCAGCTGTACCTTTCCTGCAGCCATGAACTTGAACTGCCACAAGTTCCTTTGCCCTCTGAGGACAGCGTGAGCAGTGGCAGGAGACCACTGCATAGGCACTCCAGGTTGGGGCAGCCTAAGCTTTCTGAAGCCAGAAAAAGAGGCCGGCTGAGGAAATGATGCTTTACTTTGTTATCCTTTATTTTGCTGCATTTATTTGTATTTCCTGCAATTCATCCTGAGTCAGATGCCCTTCCTCCTCCTCCTCATTCTCTTGATGGCCCTCCTTGGGAGAAAGCATGCATCTGTTTAGTGCAAGGTTATGTAGCATACAGGAGGCTAGAAAGATCTCACACACTTTCGGGGGGCTATAAAGAAGGCATCCTATATATATAGGTCCTATAGATCTGTCCAGACAGCGGAAGTGTGTTTTATGTAAGACAAAGGTTCTCTCTATGACAGCCCTGGTCTCACAGTGTTCCCTGTAGGAGCGACACTCAGCTGCAGTTTCTGGGGTAGCAATGGGGATCATGAGCCAGGTTTTCAGTGGATAGCCTCTGTCACCTGTAGGAGAAGACACAGAATCAGGGTTGCATATACCTTCTGGGTTTCATAGTGGCACAGCATACAGGGCTAGTTTAGAGCAGCCCTACAGTGACATCATAAATATAAGGGTGACAAATGTAAGCAGGGAAATGGGTATTTGTTAGAAGTTATGGGTGTCTTCCTACCGAGAAGCCATTCCCCAGTGATGTGTCCTTCCTGGAAGTGGTCATGAATTCTTGATTGTATTAGAATGTAGGTATCATGAGTGGATCCTAGAAAGCAGGGCACCACATTCATGATGATGCCCTTGGTGTTGCAGACCACTTGTATGTTTAGGGAGTGGAATTCCTTGTGGATGCAGTACATAGCCTTGTCTCCTCCTGGTGCCCTTTTGGGCAATTAAGTGCAATCAACAGTTCCCAAGACTGAAGGAAAATGTGCAATTTGATAGAGAGCAGTCCTTATTTGGGAAGGAGATAAAGCGTTGTGTTTTCCTGAGCAAAGCAGCCAGAACCTGCTCTAGGCACCTTGAGGTGGCAGTCTGAGTGATTCCAGATGTGATCCCTAAAGGGGTTTGGAAGATGCCGGTAGCAAAAAAAGCCAGGGCACTAGTGACCTTGACGTGTACTGGCAAGGGATTGCCCCTATGGGTGGTAGGTTATTCAGGTTCTAACAGTTGGCATAGGCACAGTATGGTTTCCTTGTTAAATCTGAACCTGCGCATTACTTCCTCAACAGACAGATCCAGAAACTGTGTCTGAGTCCTCTAAACTCAGTGTAAGGGGTAGCTCTTCCTCTGCATTCTTTTCTTCTCTCTTTCTCTTCTGAACCATATAGATCTGAGTACCCATGCAGCTATTGTAATCATAATGTTGAAAAGAAACACAAATTATGAATATCCCCCTCAATAGGTGTTGGTACTACACTTATTTCTCACCTCCTGTTCATGTCTCTTCCCTATGTTATACTAAAATCACCAGTGCATTCATGAAAATGCTTTTCTAGGCCTTAATCCTTTCAAAACCACATTGTAAACCTGCTAGCCATGTGCTATTAGCTGACACTTTCTCAATTTGCACCAATAAGTCCCAGAAATACTCCCTCCCACCTTCTGCCTTACTCCTGTATCCAGTTACCCAGAGCGAAGAGCCAAACCAAGAGAAAACACCCAAGCAAAATGGAAAGTTAGCACTCACGTATACATGCAGTAGCAAAAATAAGTGAGTTTGGCTGAATGCATGCACCATCTCATAAGTGCACGGTCCTTATTCAAATGCGCATGTCTGGTGTCTGCCCTGACACACCCCTCACATGCCCCTTTTTGACGCGCGCATGTTTGTGCGCGCAAGTATACCTACATGTACAACTATTGGCTATGCAAAATTACATGCGTGCACACCGGCATGACAAACGTGCATAAGCCAGAGATTTTGCTTGCGCAGCACATTGAAAATTTAGGCTTAAATAGGTGTGTTCTGTTTACTAATAGGCCTCTTTATTTTGACCTGATGGAGGGAATGTAACTCCTGAAAGATACTGAAGAAATGTATTGAGGAAGTACAATAAAAATCTATTACCTACCTATATTTTTTATTGGTGGACCATTATTTCCATGCATTTAGGTAGACTAACCATGCTACTTTATCCTAGGTTAAATGATAACTGAAGGAGTGCAAAAGAGTAGATGTATAGTCTAGTAGTTACAGCACTGGCTGCAAACCAGGGAAGCCAAGTTTCAAATCTCACTGCTACTCCTTGTGACTCTGGGCAATTCACTTCACCCTCCATTGCCTCAGATACAAACTTAGGAGTTAATTAACCAAATTAAGCATTTATTGCACAATAAACAGCTAATGTAGCAATATCACATGATATATTCAATTTGTGTATGTTTTTTAAACGAAAATAGCATGGATATTGAGATGAGCTGGTTTTCTTCAATAAATTATCCAAATGCATGCAAAGCAGCTCATTATTAGCTAATGTCTTACTAATAGAATAACCTGACATGTCCCAGGAAACGCAAACTACATTATTTTACTGAAACTTAGACACAACTCATGAATTGTAGCTAACTTTCACTGAGAGCATCAGGAGGATGCTAAAGCATGTCTTAACATGCCTGTGCTGAAACTTAAAGGATCAGCAGTGGCCCTAAACAGTCCCCTCCCTTCATCTTAAAACCTCCATTGGGGCTTGTGAGACTGCTGTCTCACCCTCTACTGCCTTTGGAGGCAGCCCACAGGGCTTAAATAAGGAATAAAGTAATAAATGAATAAATGTCATGTAGAGATGCCCCCCCCCCCATTCCTACTCTGACCCCTTTAACATCAAAATCTCCCCTGCCTATAAACTCCTCCCTCCTTAATAGCAGCAGGACCCCATATCACCCCTCCTTATCTGACCCTGACCTCAACCCCTCTTGGACTAACCTTCAAATCCATGGTAGCCTCCTGGGCTCTGGAGCACTCCCTACGCTCCAAACCCTGTGCTGTCTAAAGAAAAATGGCCATGGCCAGCCAAATATCAAAGAATACCTCTGTGTGTTCTTTGATAGGCAGCCAGACATCATTTCAGGAAATGTACCGTACTTAGATTTAGGCAATAACAAGCTTCTCTTTGTTGATGAAAATAGGGACAATAGCTAGCAGTGATAATGATAATGAGGAGGAGGAGGAGGAAGCAGCAACACTAATCAGGCTGCTATTGCTCTTGCATATAGATTCCTTGCTGTTGAAGAAATAATATTCTTCTGATTGCTATAAAATCAACCCCTCTCCACCCCACCTCCTCAGTGTTGAATCATCTGCATTGCATGGACTGCAAATCCTGATTTCAGTTTTTCTTTTATTACTTCTGTTGTGACTATTTTTAGAGCCTGATTGATCAAAGCTTTTATCAGAAATGGAAGAATAGAAGAAAATTAATGAGAAATCATATCTATTCTAGAGGAAATAAAGTGGGGAACCCCAGGTCCAAGCAGTTCCCGCTCTTCTTGACTGCTTGATTTTCGGTGAAGATTCCTGGTAGTCACAATGGATTTGGAGACCACAGTTTTGCATACTATGATACCTCTTATTGGATCATTATCAGGATTATCAAAAGATGATACTGTATATACATTTTTGAGACAACACAGATCCCTTCATTTTATGTGGTTTAAAAAGTGAGGAAGCAGGATTAACATTTGAAAATACATTTTTTGTTTTTCACAGAAGGGGTGGTGAATAGGTGGAATGGCCTCCCAGTGAAGAAGGAGGCAAAGACAATAAAAAGATTTCAAGAAGGCATGGGATAAGTAAAGAGGATCTTTAGATGTAAAGAAAACCAGAAATTTACTGTAGTTTATGTAATTACAAAATTAAGAAATGTGGGCAGATTGGATGGGCCATAAGGTCTTTAACTGCTATCATATTCTATGCTTTATGTTTAAATATGGGTTAACTCCTCCTGTATATGAACAAAAAGCAATAAATTCTGAAGTAATTGATAACCTGCAAAGAGATGGACAGATTTAAAAACTAAGGGCTGGATTTTAATACCTACGGGTGGGTGTACATTTGTGTGTGCAACCCGGTGCGCACAAATGTACGCCCAGTTTTATAACATACGCACGCAGCCACGCGTATGTTATAAAATTTGGGGTTGGCATGCGCAAGGGGGTGCACAATAGTGCACCTTGCATGCGCCGAGCCCTTGGGGAGCCCTGCTGGCTTTCCCCGTTCCATCCAAGGCCGCTCCAAAATCAGAGCGGCCTCGGAGGAAACTTTCCTTCCGCCCCCCCACCTTCCACTCCCTTCCCCTCCCTAACCCGCCCTCTAGCAGTACCTAAACCCACTCCAACCTTTATTTTATGTTGCACCTGCCTCCTGGAGGCTCCAGCCCCGCCCCTGCCCCTGCCCCCTCCCCTCCCCTTTTTTCAAGCCCCAGGACTTACACACTTCCCAGGGCTTTACGTGTGCCACCGGGCCTTTTGAAAATAGGCCCGGCGCGCGTGACACCCCTACGCACGTAAATGCTGCTGTTATTAATGTTATTTTGTGTTTGTTATTCACCAGGAATAGAAATTGGTAGTATGGCAGGCTATAAAGGTTTGTAAATTAATAAATAAAATAAAATTCCACAACTGATGTCTAGAACAGGATCTAGTTTTTAATAGGGACAGACCATTCCCACACTGAACATGCAGATCCTTATAAATACGAGAGGGGTTGCAATTTGCTATGCATAATAACCTCAGTGCCAGAATACTTTGTCACCTGAAAAATGGAAAACAGGCTGTACTTGATGCTCTCTGCATGGAACTGATCAAGCTCATTACTTTATTTTCTAGCAAGTTCTAAAATTACCAAGGCTGTTGAACACTGGTAAATTTAGCATCTATTCAGGAGGACCAGCATGCTAACATCTAACATAAGGGGGAATTATGTCATTTGAGTCTCTCCCACCAACACCTATTCCCAACAACAAACCTGCCTCCAGCTCCCCAATGCTTCTCTTTCACTTCCCAACAGTAGCAAATGGCCTCCATATCAATGATCCCTCCATCCTACCCACCCAGTAACAAAAAATAAAATCCCTCTAGGCTTCACAAATCCCTCTTCCCACACCCCTCTGTAGCAAAATGTTCTTTCTTGGGTCCGCCTACCCTCCTTCTATTCCCAACATGAAAACAGGCCTCCAGATCAGTGGCGTAGCCAGAATTGATTTTTTGGGTGGGCACAAGGTTAACATGGGTGGGCTGTAGGCATGCAGGTCTACTAGTTGTTTTTTTACTGATAAATAATGCCAAATTATGCAGCATAGCATTCACATCTACGCCTAAGTATGAGGTTTACTTAATGATACAAACATAATTCACGGTGATTTGTGGTACTTTAGCCTTCTTATTATTACGATTTTATACACGGCTCCTACCTGTCCATAAATTTTGAGAGAGCGGTTGTGTTGCTTATATTTAAATTGCTAACATCTCAAAATATAGATATATATTTTTACCTTTGTTGTCTGATCTTTGTATTTTTCTAATCAGTTGGTCCTGGTCTCTTTTTCCCATTTTTTCCCTTATAGCTCATTTCCTAATTCCTTTTCAGTGTCTTTCTTCTATTACTGTCTTCTTCCCTTCCACACACACACACACACACACACATACACGCTTTCTCTCACAGACTCCCTCTCACACACTCAAGCTGTCACTCTCATATGCTCTCCCCCCCCCCCCCACAAGCTCACATTCAAGTTCTCACTTTCTCACCCCTCCCCAGGCTTATATTCTTATGCACACACAGACGCACATCCAGGCACCCATTCTCACCCACACACATAAACCCAGACTCCCATTCTCACCCACAAACCCATGCCCCCAGTCTCACCCACACATATTCAAGCTCCCATTCTCATCCATACATATACACATTTAAGGTCCTATTCTCACCCACACATACAAGCACCCATTCTTATCCACATATTCAAGCTTCCATTCTCACCCACCCACACAAACCCAGGCTCTCATTCTCACCCATATATACACACATTCAAGCTCCCATTCTCACCCACCCTCAAACCCAGGCTCCCATTCTCAACCACACATACACACATTTGAGCTCCCATTCACCCACATATTCAAGCTTCCATTCTCACCCACATACACACCCAGGCTCCAGTTTTCACCCACACACACTCCCATTCTCATCCACACATACACATTCAAGCACGTGCACAGCTTCCGCTTTCTCCCCCAGAGCAAGAAGATCAGCTGCCTCTCCTGCTGCCACCGGCCTCCTTCTATCTTCGGGCGTCGGGCCGTACTGCCCGCCGAACTTCCTGTCGGGGGGGGGGAGCGGAAGCGCAGCGCACAACGTCCGCTTCCTCCCTCCCCCCAAGCAGGAAGATCAGCTGCCTCTCCTGCTGCCACCGGCCTCCTGCTATCTTCGGGCGTCGGGCGGTACTGCCCGCCAAACTTCCTGTCGGGGGGGGGGAGCGGAAGCGCAGCGCACAACGTCCGCTTCCTCCCTCCCCCCAAGCAGGAAGATCAGCTGCCTCTCCTGCTGCCACCGGACTCCTGCTATCTTCGGGCGTCGGGCCGTACTGCCCGCCAAACTTCCTGTCGGGGGGGGGGAGAGTGGAAGCGCAGCGCACAACGTCCGCTTCCTCCCTCCCCCCTCCCAAGCAGGAAGATCGGCGGACCATACGGCCCGACGCCCGAAGAAGATAGCAGGAGAACGGGTGGCAGCAGGAGAGGCAGCTGATCTTCCTGCTTTGGGGGAGAAAGCGGAAGCTGTGTGCAGCGCTTCCGCTCCCCCAAACAGGAAGTTCGGCGGGCCGTTTGACCCGAAGATAGCAGGAGAATGGGTGGCAGCAGGAGAGGCAGCTGATCTTCCTGCATTGGGGGGAGGAAGCGGAAGCTGCGCGCGGCGCTTCCACTCCCCCCCCCCCCCCCCGAACAGGAAGACCGGTTGGCCATACGCCGCAGCAGCGCTTCCCCACGTGTGCCGTGATGGTGCGCGAGGCGTGGGTTCTCTTGTTCGCTGTCGCGGGGATGGGATCCCGCGACAGCCTTGCAGTTCCGGTGCTAGTTGGGTGGGCCTGGGTCTAAGTTGGGTGGGCACCTGCCCACCCAGGCCCACCCGTGGCTACGCCACTGCTCCAGATCCCCTTCCCATCCATATGAACCCTAAATTACTCTCCAACCTCCAAGTGATCTTAAAGTTTTCCCTGGCAGGGAGGAATCCACCTTTTGCTAGAAATGTCTATCAGTGCTTTTCAGTATAACATACCACTGTCTACTTCTGCAACAATATGCTTATCAGCACTTATTCTCCCAGATATATTTTCTCCTCTGGAAGCTTTCAGGTCCCACTAAATGTTCTTTTGTCTATGCAGAAGTAATTCCAGGGTAGAGTGCTACCTAGGCATTCTCCCTATGATTTTTTTTTTTCTGAAAGATATGACCTGAAGCAAATTGCCTTAAGCTTCCTTGTAATTGTGGTTATTTTATTTTGGACTAATTTAAAGTTCTGGTCATGGTTTTTAAAGCTTTAAAAGGGAATTATTCTCCTTATTTTACAAATATGTTTAAGTTTTATCAGCCATCTTGTTGTTTATAATCTGCATCTCAACAAGTTTTAGGGGGTCATTTTCCAAAGTGATCGCACGCGAAAAGGGACTTTTCGTGTGTGATCACTAAATGGGGGTGAAGTCGGGGCGGCGTCAAGACCAGAACAGGAGGAGTTGGGGTGGCACCGGGGTGGACGCCGCAAAGACATCGTGGACAATGAAAAGGTAAAAACCCTTTTCGCTTCTAATTTCACGCCCAATAGCACCACCTTTTATGATGGCGCTATTGGGTGTGAAAACCGGCAGCAATCCGACCGCAGAGGTGCGATCGCTGCTGGCTTTTGCAGACCCACCCCCTCACCCCCGCCCCCCTGTACTGCACGATTCAAAGAGCCCGGCAGTATTAGTGAATCTAGGCCTTAGTGGTTCCATCTATGAGAGAGGTTTGACTACAGTTTACAAGGAATTGAGCTCTGTCATTAATAGTTCCACAACAGTGGAATGAGTTTCCTAATGAATTGCACATAATATCTGATTTGAAATTTTTAAGGAAAAAATTGAAAAGTGATAACATGTTTTATTGAAAATGTATTATATGATAGAATATGAATTCACTGCTGTTTATTAAGGTGTGATCATCTTAGATTGATTATTTTTATTATAAGCAGACAAAAAATGTTTTAAATAAAATCTATATAAATAAAAATGTTAAATAGTTTGTTCGTTGTCGATAATCTCGCCATCCGCTTAACCGAATGCGTTCAAATTTGCACACAACATTCACTTCCCATACGGGAAGGATCTTATACACTTACATTACATATAGGTCACACCCGTGACAGGTAATACAAGTTTAAAAATTGCTTACACAAAACAGCGACATCTGGTGGCCGTCGGCGCAAGCGCAACCTCTTACACCTTTCACACACACTCACACCCCACACCCCACCCCCATACAGGGCTATTGTCTTTCATTCACACTCCCTCATAACACACAGAAATCCACACTCATCACACCACACACCCCCACCCACACGCCTGCCAATGTCACTTACTTCACCCACCCTCCCAAAACACTGCAAAGCACAAATTCCTGGCTGCTACATTGGAAAGCCACGCATTTCACACACCCTCCAAATTTAAATTAAAGTACCCTCTTCCACCCACCCACGCACTGCACTCCGATCACACACTACACCTGAAACAAGTCCGTGCTTCTCCGCCGGCACCACAGGAACAGTCCGGGACACATTGCATTCAGTAGGGCCGTCGGATGCCAGCAACAAAATGGCGCCGGCGGACCTTGCCCTTACTATGCTATACGGAGATAACAATTACGTCGGACTCGGTACACCATGTGACATAGTAAGTGCAAGAGCCCGTCAGCGCCATATCCTCAGCGGACATTTGCCCTTACTAGGTCAGGAATCCTGACACACCACTTTCACCGGTGAAGTTTTGCGACATGGCAGCCGGCAGAACAAACCCTAGCACACACCCTCGCCACCGGCTGGCAGTTTACATAGGTAGCTGGGGAGGAGCACTGTGGGGGACCGTTCTCATTTTCTGCCGCGCGTTTTTCACGGGGGGGGGGGCACTCATTCTCCACATCTCCTGAGAGGGGGGCTGTAGCATGGGTTGCTGTATTTTGCTGGGTTGGGGGGGCAGGAAGGTGTGCTTGCATATTTAAACTATTCTTTGCTGGTGCTGTTCATTTGGGGTAAAAAAAAAAAACCACACAAACTATAACCTTTACTTATCTCTGAAAGTTAGCGGATTAGCCCTCCAAAAGAAACTTCTCTACAGACGCATTACTAGGTGGAATAGGCACTCCCCTATTTTTATCCCTAAGGATCACAACCTCCCACTGACTGACCACGTTTATACACACCAATTCATTTCTTATCTATCAGCGTCGTAACTGCTTTTTAAGGTCTGGATCCTCTTACCTAAGAAGGCATTCATTTTTGCCCTGTGCATTTCTCTTGCTCTTCGGACATTTCAGTCCCATTTCCCTTGATCCTTTTACACACCATTCATACATCTCTTGCAATTCACCAAATTGATGCCTCGCAGAAAATCTAACTTACGTCGGCGTACTCGTGCTGCGCTAGCGGCACAACGCCTTAGAATTAGGCGCACGGAGGAGGAACGGGCAGCAAACAAACAGCACAACAAGGAAAGAATAGCTGTAGGAAGACAGCAGGAAGCGGCCGAGCAACGTGCATCCAGACTGCTAGAGGCATGCTTGCGATCACGGCAAGCACGTTCCGCTGCTCAGAATCTCCTTCGTTCACAACACCATGCCCATGAAACGCTGACAGTGGCTGAAATCCCTCTAACACCGACAGCACCTCAACGTCAGCCATGGATCCCACATCAACTGGCCAAACATTATAATCGACTTGCTTTCCGATACAACCCACATCAGGATTATACTTTCATACGGCATGTTCTCATTGGCTCTATGACACACGTGTGTCCATACTGCAAGGCTATGAAATTTCTGGGAGAAACAAAGGGGATGTGTTGCTATCAAAAATTTAAGGACCAATATCATAGAAGCTACAATCTTGACAGGACCTTTCAAAGGTGAAGATGTACTCATTCCTCGCATCCCTATCAATCCAACAGATATGCCATTTCAATTTAAAAGATTGCAATTCCCAATTAGATTGGCATTTGCAATAACCATCAACAAAGCTCAAGGACAATCTTTACACCTCTGCGGTTTACATCTATAAACCGATTGCTTCTCACATGGACAATTGTATGTTGCATGTTCACGAGTAGGCAAAACTGACAATTTGTATATCTGCACTAACGATGGAACAATAAAAAATGTTGTATACCCACAAGCATTGCAAAATTAAACATATTACAGATATCCCCTGGCTCTGTTCTGTTTTTTCAACTTAACCAGGCTCAGCCACAGCAACACGTGGCAGGGTACAGCTAGTAAATAAATATTAATAAATAATGTGCTTCCTGTACCAAAATCTAGAATTCAGTGAAGAGAAGAGAGTGACTCTAAATATCTGAAAAGAGATAATGTTGGTCACTATGGAGGTGTTGTGCGTCCCTACCATGTCCCCTCCGCGGCCGGCCCTGCTCACCCTGCTCTCTCATCCACGAGCTCCGGGCTCTCCTCCTCTGCAGCCTCAGCCAGTTCGCGGCATCCCTGGCTCTCCCACTCGCAGTCTCCCGTGCAGGCCTCACAGCAGAGCTCCCATCGGGGTTCCACATCATCGGCGTTCTCAGCCCCGCCCCTAGGCGCACACGCAGCTGACCTGCAGCTCTTTAAAGGGCCAATGGCGGGAAAACCCACAAGGGCACCTCCCGGTGACATCACATAAGCCGGATATTTAAGGTGTCATACACTCCAGTGTCGTACTCACCGGTGTGGTACACTCTGGTGTCTCTAGTTTGCATGTTCCAGTGTCTCCTGTTCCAGCGTCTCCTGTTCCAACATCTCCTGTTCCAGCGTCTCTCCATTCCTGGTAGTACCCTTCAGACTGATCTCAAGGTACTGACCTTTGCTTGCTCCTGACCTCGTCTGACTGCTGCCTAGAACCGGCCTCTGCCTGTCCACTGACCACATCTGACCGCTGCCTGGACTCTGCCTGTCCATTGACCATATCTGACCGCTGCCTGGAACTTGACCTTCACCTGACCTGACTACTCCCGGACTGAATACAGGTACTGACTCCTGCTTCGGCTAATCATTCTGGACTGATACTCTGGCCTTGATCCTCGCTATCCACTCGGACACTCTATTCTGGCCTCCTGCGACCTCTGGACATTCTTGCTTGGATATCAACCACCCACCCTTGTTCGTGGTGGGCACGCCCCTGCACGTCCTCTCTAGGAGACCCTGCGAGGCCCACCTAAGACCAGGCGGCTCTGGTACCCAAGGGCTCAACCTGTGGAAACCCTGGGTTGCTATTGGCGAAGCTCCAGCTAGCCTCTGTTTTCTCCTGTGCTCCACCTCCTGGTGGCAGGCACTCTCTGGGTCTGACCAGAGGGCCATACCAATCCTGCACCAGGCCAAGGGTCCACCTCCAGTGCAACAGGAGATGCATTCATTTAAAACAAATGGGTAAAATGAGATGAATAAACCCAATTTTGATTCATTTCAAACAAACCAATTTTGAGTCATAAAAAATAAACATTTTAATTTTTAGTCATTTTCTTAAATAAAGCAAACAATTTGCAAATAATGTGCACTATTTGAAATTGTATACACTATTTTCCAAAAATGACTAAAAATGAAAACGTGATAATTTTTAAACCCAGAGAAACAAATACAAAAATAATCACAAAAAAGTAATACGCGAACCAAAACCATTTTTTTCTTTTCCAGATCT
The DNA here is from genome assembly GCF_901001135.1 of Rhinatrema bivittatum. Taxonomy (NCBI): domain Eukaryota; kingdom Metazoa; phylum Chordata; class Amphibia; order Gymnophiona; family Rhinatrematidae; genus Rhinatrema; species Rhinatrema bivittatum. Next base: position 107,124,164 of record NC_042615.1, on the reverse strand, counting down.
CTAATAGTCACACATATTGAAATAAAGCTGATAATACACAGGGACAGTATCTTTAAAACTGGTGCACATACGCTCATTTGCACTCATACACTGGCCGATGCCCAAGCACTCGGCCATTTTATAATATGCACGCACATATTCACACATTATAAAATAGGCTGACTGAAAATTTTAAGTAGGTATGCACATTAGGGATGTGAATCATGTGCCCGATCGTCTTAACGATCAAAATCGTTTGGCAGGAGAAGAAAATCGTGTTTGGCATGATTTTTTAGTTAAAAAATTGTTTTTTCCGATTAGTGCGCACTGACGGGAGTCAGTGCGCACTAACCATTGTTAGTGCGCACTAACAGAAATGATACAATTTGACACTTTTCAGGTCAGTTAAGGTCAGTTTAGGAATGAATATGTATTCCTATTGGCTGCCCTCTTATTTATTCATGTTACCAAGGTTCCCACTTACAATATATGGGGGATGGGAAATGGAAACAGTTGGTAGCTTGACAAAAAAAGTAATGTGATCAGTCAATGTGACTAGAACTTGTGCCCTAGCCCTGATACCGGGAGTGCAGGAGGTAGCTCCGAGACCCACAGGGACTTTTGGCCAGCTTGGGGGGGCCTCCTGACCCCCACAAGACTTGCCAAAAGTCCAGCGGGGGTCTGGGAGCGACCTCCTGCACGCCGGCCGGCCAATGCCAGTACTCAAAATGGCGCCAATCGCCTTTGCCCTCACTATGTCACAGGTACCGACAGTCGGCCTCTGTGACATAGTGAGGGCAAAGGCGATCTGCTGCCATGTGATTGCAGAAGTGTGTCTCAACTGACAGTGTTGGGAACCCAGCAAGCAGATGCAGTCAGTCACTGGATGTAGATGTTGCTGGATGCTGTATGCTGTATGCATTGCAGGAATTTGAGGTCCAGCAGATAGACAGGCAGAAAAGCTACAGGACCTTCAAATTCCTTTCATTTGTCTAGCCACCTGAATGGAAAATCTGGATACCCAAGCAAAGGCAGATTCATTTTCAGGAATACTAGCTTTTCCTCCAAGGGTGGTGACAGACTGGAGCACTAATGGCATATGATGTCCCCTATCATCGAAAACCCTTTTTTGCTGGTGACACTCGCAAGAGCAATAGCGCTGAGCTACTCTCACTAGACACTGGACTTGTGGGAATCAATATACAGCACATCTGATTCCATATCCTCTATGGGCTCTGTGAAATAGCATGTCACTGATATTTGAGCTGCAGTCTCCTTTGCTGGAATCAGACGTGTGTCTGTCTTCTCAGCTGCTTTTGTGATTGCCTGGGACAGAAATGAGGATTGTTTCCATTTTACTGTGGAAGACGGAGTGCTAGGTGGTGATGACAGGGTGCTGCTCTGACTTGCACTACTGTCTGACCAGGCCACTGATGATGTTTCCTCCTGTGCTACATCCCTCCTCTTCCTCAACCTCTGGCACTCTAGTTGACAGAGTTCCTCTGTTAGCATGCTCTTCATATGTGTCAGATTGTTGGCCTCTGGTGCAAGTCTCCATTACACATGTGGATCATATAATGTAGCAAGCATGTATGTGGGATTTCTGGTTAGATGTCCTAATCTCTGTCACCTGCTTTTCCAAAGATACCAGACAGTGCAGTACCTCAGTTCTTATTATCTCTATCTATTGAAAGTCCTCCAACTTTTCTAACAGGAAGTTTACTGTGGAGATGATTTATCCTAAGGTGGCACTTGTGGCACTCAGTTTCTCTGTTGCATCCTTAAAGGACTGCAGGGATTTCGCAAGCTACCTCATTACTGACCAATTATGATGTCCTAGGGGAGCCAGCACACCTATCTCTATTTTCATATACAGATCATGCAGGGGTGTCTGCTCTTCCACTAGCTTTTGCAACATCATGTAGGTAGAATTCCAGCAGATGTCCACATCTTGAATGAGATGCTTATAAGGCATTTCTAATTCCTCTAGCTTTCACGGAGATTTCCCGCCTCTACACTTTGATGTAAGTGCCTAAATATTTTCCTATACTTCTCTATTATATCATGCAAATAGACATTTTGTGATTCCCGGGACCCCTGCCCCAGGGCCTCCTTCACTGCTAAGTGCAGGGTATGAGTAAAGCATCGTTAACCCTGATATCCCTGTTAAATACTGCCTTTACCATGTTAGAGTCATTGTCATTGACAAAGAACTGTTATGTTCTGTATGTATAGAGTTAGACAGTGGGCCCCTGTGGGTGGAGTGTAACCCGGTAAGAGTACACTCCACCCACAGGGAGGAGCCCTGTGGTGACTTACCACGACAGGTGGAGTCTCAGTGATGATGGACAACAAAGAAATAACTTTATTATACTGCAATGGTAACCCGAGGAATGGGTAATGAACTTAGTCCAAGATGTAGGGCCTGCAAGCAGGTCTTTTCTGATGATAGCCCGCAGCATGGGATGGTCCTGGAAATACTTCCTCTCAGTGGTGCTTGTGTAGGATATCTCTGGTAGAGGCCTGTAGAGCAGGATAGGCCGGAGATAGTAGATGGATGTACACAAGGTAGTAGAGAGCTGGTGGTAACCCACAGGATGGGGTGCCCTGAAGAGTACCTTTTCTTGCTGGTGTCTGTGCAGGCGATATCTGGTAATGGTCCGCAATGCGGGGTAGGCCGGACGCCAATGGCAAGTTGCACAATATGGTATGGATCCGGTAGTGGTCTGCAGAGCAGGGTAGCCCGAGAATCCACACAGTGAAGGTAGAGGCAGGTGGAGAGCACAGACACCGAGAAGACCTGGAACGGAGCAGGGCCAGGTCATCCAAGGAATGATTCAGGACTCACTGAAAGAGAGCAGAGGCAGTGAGAGAGGCCCTCCGAGAAGTGGATAGCCCTGAGTGTGAGCGAGGCCCCCGAGGAGCGGGTACCGAGAACACTCAGACAGGAACAGCAACCAGAGTCGCAGAATGGTGGAATAAGCAGAACTGGAATCCTTGCTAACTCATCATACTGAAGGTCAGCTGAGCTTAAGTAGTAGAAGCGGGTGACGTCATGCAGTGGGGACGCCCCCGAGGTTCCCGCCATGATGTGCTCAAGAAGGGGCCAGGCGCTCGCTCGTGCCCTAGGTTAGCCCAGAAGTAAGATGGCTGCCAGGAGCGCCCACGCCATCCCGGGAATGCCATGAGGGTCGGCGTGAAGAAGTGGAGACGGCTTTCTTCCCCAGACTAGAAGCAGTGGAGAGAAAAGAGGTGAGCAGCAGAGGTTGCATCTGCCTGCAACCGATAGGCGCAACAGTACCCCCCTTCTTAGGGCCCTTCCCATGGGGTTTCAGATTACTAGGATTAGCGAGATGGAAATGATGTAGCATCTCCATGTCTAGTATATTGGCGGCAGGTTCCCAGCTGATCTCTTTGGATCCGTAGCCCTCCCAGGAAATTAGATATTCCCAATGCTTTCACTTTTTACATACATCCAGGATGTCATCAACTTTATATGCGATGTCCTCTTCAGCATCCAAAGGTTGTGGATCAGGTGTTTTGCGAGAGAACTTCGAAAGGATGAGCGGTTTCAGGAGTGAAATGTGGAAAGCGTTGTGTATTTTCATCGAAGGCAGCAATTTCAAGCTGTAAGTTAATGCACCCAGGTGACGAAGGACAGTGAAGGTTCCAATATGCCATGGAGCAAATCGAACTGAAGGTAGCTTGAGCCGAATGTATTTGGTACTGAGCCATACCTTTTTGCCTGGCTTGAACTGGGGAGCCACTTGTTGATGAGCATCATAGAATTGTTCTGCCCCTTGTCCAGCTTTGTATAGAAGCTCTTTAGTTTTAGTCCAGAGTTGATAAATCTCATCTGCAGTAGCCTGAGCAGCAGGTGATGCTCCAGATAATGGTGTGGAAAGTGGTGGAAGTGGCTGGCGGCCATAGACTGAAATGGAGTGGAGCCAGTGGCGGACGCCGGATGCGAGTTCAATGCAAACTCTGCCCAGAGTAGCAGCTCCACCCAATCATTCTGCCTAGAGTTGACATAGGCCCGGATGAACTGCTTGAGGGTTCTGTTCATTCTCCCTGTTTGTCTATTAGATTGGGGGTGATAGGCAGAAGTCAGGTCTAATGCGATGTTGAACTTAAGACATAATTCCCTCCAGAACTTGATAGTGAATTGCTCACCTCTGTCTGATACAATATGTTTGGCCATCCCATGTAATCGGAAAATATGTCGCACAAATAGTTTATTATACATAATTCATAAGAGAGGTAAGAAATCTTTATTATCAAAACTTTTCACCAAATCACATAAAAAGTGTGTCATAAAACTCACTCACTTATTCACACATACACTCAATTAAAATCACAATTAAAGCAACAGTGAAGTTGCTAACCAAATTTTTCAAAAATGCAACTTTTTCAAAATGCAAATATTTCAAAATGCAACAATCCTGTGGTTATATAACATCACTTACAACTCTATAAGTAATTTTACATAATAGCACAATTATCTAACTGTTCACTATTCTTCACTTTTCTCAATTCTTTTAACCCTAATTACTATGCTATTGTATAATCAGATATAATCAATGCAAATGAAACGTGGACCGACAGAACCGCACTTCTCCGTGGAGAATTTTCCATGGAGAAGTGTGATTCTGTCGGTCCACGTTTCAGGTTCCGAGGTATTGCAGAATGAAAATTGTAACCACATTGATAGACAGTGCAGTAGCCAGGTTCTCCTTTCAATGTGTATGAGAATCAAGTTAAGAGAAAGTTAAGTACGTTCTGAGATTTGGCCTGTGACATTTACATATATAAAGCTGATAAAGAATATTATGGAGTGGGTAATCTCTGGGACAGCATGGAGGGTCAATTGAAAGTGGGTCAGCATGGAGGGTCAATTGAAATACATGTTTGATGGTCAATATCCCCCTGACGAAACTGGTAACAGAGAAACAAGGGCCTCTTGTAGGGGTTATACCATGGTGAAAGATGAAGCACTGTCTCTAAATTTTGATGAAGGAAGAAGCATACAGTAAAGAGCATCAGATGAAGATAATTTCAACCTTTAATGTACCTTTAAATACAGATGCACACATGTATTGATTATATCTGATTATACAATATCATGGTAATTAGGGTTAAAAGAATTGAGAAAAGTGAAGACTAGTGAACAGTTAGATTATCGTGCTATTAGGCAAAATTACTTATAGAGTTATAAGTGATGTTATATAACCACAGGATGTATAAATACACATACCTTGTTGCATTTTGAAATATTTGCATTCTGAAAAAGTTGCATTTTTGACAAAATCTGGTTATCAACTTCACTGTCGCTTTAATTGTGATTTTAATTGAGTGTGTGTGTGAATGAGTGAGAGTTTTATGACACACTTTTTATGTGATTTGGTGAAAAGTTTGATATATAAAGATTTGTTACCTCTCTTATGATTTATGTATAGTTTACATTAGTGTTGAGATGGTGGTAAACATCACCCACTGTGTGCACAGATTGTTCTGTGGTAGATGGCAGTCCGGGTAAGGCCTCAAAGTGTGCCATTTTTGAGAAGCGGTCCACAGTGACCCATATTGTATTGTTCCCATTGGACGGTGGTAAGTCAACAACAAAGTTGGTTGCAATGTGAGTACAGGGTTCTTCCGGAATAGGCAGCAGTTGGAGAAGACCCCAGGGATGGCCAGCAGGAGGTTTTTGCCTGGCGCAAGTAGCACAGGACTCCATGTATGTTTGAACGTCCTTCTTTATAGACGGCCACCAATAATACCACTGTAAAGCAGCGAGAGTACGGGCTTGTCCTGGATGACCTGCTAACTTTGAATCATGAGCCCTCTTCAACAACTTTTTCCTTAGTGTCTGGGGGACCACTGTCTTGCCTGTGGGAACTGAATGGGTAGAAGCCAACATTACCTTCTTAGGGTCAATGATGTGGCAAGGTTCATCTGGCACATCCTCCAGAGTAAAAGAGCATGAGAGAGCATCTGCCTGGACATTCTTATCCGCTGGGCGGTATTTAAGCAGTAAATTGAACCGGTTGAAGAATAATGACCATCAAGCTTGGTGATGGTTAAGCCTTTGAGTATGGCAGAGATATTCCAGGGTCTTATGATCCGTGAACATGGTTATCTGGTGTTGAACCCCTTCAAGCCAGGGAAGCAGAGAAAAATTATGGCATAGGAGACAAGGAACTTCTGGCCATCAAAATGGCCTTCGAGGAATGGTGCCAGTGGTTGGAGGGAGCCCAACATCCAGTGATCGTTTATATGGATCACAAGAATCTGGAATGCCTATGTCACGCCCAGCGTCTCAACCCTTGACAAGCTTGGTGGTCCCTCTTTTTTAGCCGCTTCAATTTTCTCCTCCGCTACAGACCAGCATCCAAGACCATCTGGGCGGACGCCCTCCCCGCACGGCAGAGATGGAGGATACCCCTAATCTGGCTCAATACATACTCGACCCGGCCAAGGTGCTTCTCGTGGCATCCGACGTGGTTCCTATGGGGAAGACGGTTGTACCGGTTCACCTCCGGAAGAAGGTACTGTCTTGGACCCATGACTCCCTGACCGCAGGTCACCCAGGGGTAGAACAAACCCAGGAATTACTCTCTGAGTTCTACTGGTGGCCCCAGTTTAAGAAGGATGTCTGGCTCTATGTCAGCTCCTTCCTGACCTGTGCTCAACAGAAGACTCCTACCAGTCACCCCTGGGGTCTTCTTCAGCCACTGCCTATCCCCACCGAGCTGTGGATCCACTTGCCCACGGACTTCATTGTGGATCTACCCTCTTCAGAAGGAAAGACAGTGATCTGGGTTACGATTGACAGGTTCTCCAAGATGGCCACTTCGTTTTCCTCACTAAGTTGCCTTCAGCACCTGAACTCGTGAATCTGTTTACTCACTACATCTTTTGCATTCATGGACTCCCCCGACAGATCGTCTCGGATCGGGGCTCACAATTCACGGCGAAATATTGGAGGGCGCTTTGTAAAAAGTTTGGGGTCCAGCTAAATTTCATGACCACCTTCCATTCTCAAGCTAACGGCCAAGTGGAGTGCACGAACCGGACATTGAAAACTTTCCTCCGGCCCTTCATGGGAGATTTACAGAATGATTGGGTGGCCCTATTTCCATGGGCGGAGTTCTCGTACAACCACTACAAACACTCTGCCACTGGCAGTTCTCCCTTCTATATGGTGTACGGGAAATGTCTTTGACCTCCCTTGCCCTTGCCGTTGGTAGTGCCATCTCCAGCCGTACAACTCACAGCCCAACAGTTATGTTGTCTCTGCAACTCTACTCGACAGAAACTGCAATGCACTGCAGTTATCACTAAGAAGTACGCAGACTGTCTACGACGTCCAGCTCCAACCTTTCTCCCCGGGGATAAAGTATGGTTAAGTACGAAACATCTTCGCTAGCGGCTTCCCTCCATGCACCTAGCCCCAAAGTATGTCGGTCCATTCTCTATCATGGAGCAGGTGGGGGCAGTCTCTTACTGCCTCAATCTCCTGCCTATGCTCAGGGTCCACAAGTTCTTCCATGTTTCTCTGCTGAAGCCATTGGTTCTGTCCACCTTACATAGGAAGATCCCCGCACCGGCCACACCTGAAGTGCACGAGGGTACGGTCTACCAAGTCAAAGAAGTACTTGATGTGCGATTCCACCTCAGACGTTGGGAGTACCTTCTCTCTTGGCAGGATTATGGTCCTGAGGAGAATTCCTGGGAGCCAGCCTCCAACATCCTGGACAAGGACCTCCTCCAACAGTTCCATGTGGATCACCCAGATAAACCAAGACTCCCAGGAAGGGAGGGTACTGTTATGGTCCCGGGCCGAGCCCAGGTCCTCCCATTCACCTCGAGGCCGGCCCGGGCCATTGAGCTTCCTCCTCAGCTGGCAAGGCCCGATCCTGGCCCTGCCGCAGTGCTCCCTCCTAGAGGAGACACCGCCGGCCTGACGCGTCTGGCCCCACCACCTAGGTGTGAGCGCATGTGCGGGGGGCTACAGATTTAAAGGGGCCAGCGTGGGAGAACTCAAGACAGCCCTCCGATGACGTCAGATGCTGCAGGGTTATTTAAACCCTGCAGCTATGCCTGTCCAACGCCTTGCAATGAGGTTCTCTCTTTTAGAGTTGCTAGTTGCTGCTTCGGATCCCTGATCTTGTCTTCGGCTTCTGACTTCTGATTTTGACTACGGCTTCCGTCTCTGGACTCCGACTCTGCTTCCGTCCTTGGCTTAGTCTTCAGTTTCTGACTCCTGGCTTCCGACCTTGGCTCGTCCATTGACTTCTGGCTTCAGCTTCTGGCCCTGGCTTTGACTTCGACTTCTGACTCCTGGCTTCTGACCTTGGCTCATCCACTGACTTCTGGCTTCAGCTTCCATTCCTGGCAGGACTTCGGCTTCTGGCTTCTCTTCATCCACAGGTATCCGGTTCTTCGCCCATCAGGAGGCCCCACCTAAGTCCCAGCAGCTCAGGTCCTCGTGGGCTCCTCCTGGGGGGACCGTGGGCTTCCAAGGGTGAAGTCTTCATCGACCTCCTGGTGCCAGCTGCTTCCCTGGCCTATCTCTTCTGGTCCTCGGTCGCAGAGGATCTCGCCTAAGTCCCTGCGGTCCGGGGGACCCCTAAGTCCCCCCTAAGGACCCATAAGTCCCCCCTAAGTCCCTGGGGCCTGCGGTCCCCGCAGTAGGGGGGACCGCGGGCTTCTAAGGGTGAAGCCTGCCAGGGCCATCTCTTCAGCACCACCTCTCAGCTGCGACGTCCACTGTGGGTTCCCACAGTGCATCACCATCCATCTCAGCTGATTCAAGGGTCCACGTTCCCAACAGCTGCTGCTTCACTGCAACAGGTCCAAACTTAAATCAATCACTGCACTGCAGACAGGCCTTCAGCCTTTCCCCACAGGAGAGAAAAGGCTTGTTACACAACAACCTTCCTCTTCAGTGGCAATGAAAGTGAGATGTTACAATATAAAAATTTAAAACCTGTGCAGCCAAAAGCTTTGGAATGGAATGTTTCTGATTTTGAACAAGAGTGCATTGTTGATTAAACACTGTGGATTATGACGTAACACAGCTTATATACAACAGCTTAGCAATGTTTCGTCCTCGAGAGAAAGATTCAAATGCACTTTCAAATGGTCTGCACATACTATAAGAAGAATAGAGCGAGCAGTGATTTGCTGATTTAGAAAATTGCTTTACTCTGATATGTTCCATTACATAGCCAGTCTATTTTTCTTGCCAACAGATCCTGATTACTCACTGATCTCACACATGAGTCATAGCATAAAGACTGTTTGGGTTGCTATGAGAACTCCCACATGATCAGCCTCAGTCAAGGTCTATTTTTTACAATATACCTGAGTGCAGCCAATCCTTATGTATGGATATGTAAACAAATGAAACAAATGACATTTGTTTCATTCATAGGAAGTGTCCTTCTTATTTGTAGGCCCACGAATGAAACAAATTAGAGTAATTTGTCCTGTATTAGGCAAACATTTTAAATTAATGCACATCCCTAACGCGGGGTTTCCTTTATAAAATTGGGCCAACCACAGAATGGGGCTACCTTTTTTACTGCATACATTTGCAAATATATGTGGCAAAACTATACCTCACATTTATAGGTATCTTTTATTTTTCAACCTCACTGTTTTTACCCTGCTTTGCCCTGTTCACAGCATGCATACTTTTTCCCAGAGTGAGGGAGGTAGGGTGGAAGAGAACAATTTTCAACAGGAATTTTTAAGCAGGTAACTACATTTATCTGTATGCAAAAGCTTTGAAAATTACCTTCTTATGATGCAATCTGAAGGAACTAATTTTGTCTTAAGTCCAAGGACATGCTGGTCTATATTTATCTTTCAAAATGTAATATAGCTAGTTTTCCTTTTAATTCTTGTATTAAATGTGGAAAACATACTAAAATGTTGCAATGAATTGTACCTGCAAAAAAGCAAGGATGCCATTCAAAAGGTGTAACACTCACAAGATAATAGATTGGAGATTTAATAATATTTACTCTTTCTTTCTCATGAGCTAAGCTTCAAATTACTCTTAGTTCTATATTAAATGTACTCTTTAAGAAGCCACTGTTTGAATTAAATGTAATATTTTTGAACTATTTAATGTTTCTTACAATTGAGGATCAACAGAGAGAATAGATTATTACAGCTTCAGGGAAGAGCAACCAAGGGGAAAAATAGCTTAGAAAGCACACAACAGAAATAAAAGAAACTGACATTAGAAAACGTCATTTTTTCCAAATGGAAAAAATTGGTACATTTGTATTTCATTTCTGTTTCAAGTTTCTATTGTTATTGAATTCTTATACTGAGTTAAACCGTATTTGAGAGTTTCACTGAAACAAGTGGCATTACATTTCTAGGAGAAAGATAACTGATCAGTTAGATGTAACTATTGTGTTGAGTTAATTTCTTAAGTTTGTTTAAATTTGTTTAAAAAACCAGTTGAAGCAATTGTCAGAAAGATGATTGATTATCATAGATTCAGGGAGAAACAGCTAAAAAGCACATAAAAGCAGCAATTATAAAATGAAGTTAAAAGAAGTTCAATTCTTTTCTTTCTAGAGCATGAATAAAAATAGTAGACATGCTGAGAGTGGCACAGTGCAGTGGCTATGAAGCAGCAGTCTTCATAATGACTTCTTGGAGGCTGCAGAGAAATCCTATCTGTATTTACATTTTTGGATGGAAGACGATTTATTTACTTGTTAAAAGTATTAATCATCCACCTATAGCAATACAATTGTGCTAGACTCCTGGTAAGTTGACTAGATTTAAAACATTGTCCAGAGTCATATTTGTTATGTACTAATAGAAGAAGTGCATGGGGACCTTCATCAGAGAGATTCTGCATTTTCTTGCTCTACTGCACTCACTTTGAGCCTGATATTATCCGGCTAAGTGGCAGACGCTGAACATCTGACTTTGTTCAGCAGTTATCACTTAACTAGGCAAGTCACTTACCTGGCTAAGTAGATAGCTGAATAAGTTGTGGACAGGCAGTGAGTGGATCAGGACGGTGCCACTTATCCATTTAACTTCGGTGAATAAGTAATACTATTTGTGCTTATTAAGTTAAATTAACCATATAAATTAGACCTGCCACACAGCAGGTCTAACCTATAGGGCAGTGGTTCTCAACCTTTCTAATGCCGTGACCCCGCAATACAGTTCCTCATGTTGCGGTGACCCCCTCGCCCCGCCCTCGCCCTGTGAGGGTGGGGTGAGGGCGGGGCTTTGGTCATATGGGGGCGGGGTTATGGATGGGGTTGGATTTTAGTGCACACTTATCATTTAATTATGACATTTATAATGTGAATGTAACTCAACTCACCATAGGTTCTCACATGCATGGCACACTGACCCATGATCGTCACGGGGCTAGATGTAAAAGTACAGTTTGTATCCACAGGAACCCCCCTGACCCACAATAATGGATGTAAAGCAGAATTATGACATTCCCCATACAACTCACCCTACAAAAAAGATATTCTGGTTCTAGTGACATCTCAGTAACAGCAACTCAAACTCCTTCTATTTCCAGGCTCAATAGCCCTACTTATGAAAAGACAGCAGTTTACCACCAATGCATGTCCTCTGAGAAAACACAACAAATAAGACCGATACAAACGCTTACATGCTAGCAAAATATCTCATCTCGGTAACAGACACAGAACCGACCTAACATACTCCCAGGATCTGTAGTAATGCACATAAACTAATCCGCACACAGTTACACCTGTATTATGGAATACACTCAAACAGGAGCAACCCTATCTATGAAAAGGCAACACTACAAATATTAAATCAGGTCCTAAAAACCAATACACCTCTTATTAGGAAAACAGAACTAGCAAGCAGCTATAGATCCCCACACAGAAATAATTGTAAAACTATACTAATAAGCAGAATAAATGTTTCAAAACAGCTATGAACATCCAACAATTAAAAACTCTTAAAAACTATTAAACATTCTCCAAACACCAATAAAATATTTCAAAAAAGCAGACATCACACAATTAAAATGGCAGTCAAGAAAAATAAACTTAAAAAGCCACCTTTACTTACCCCCTCCAGCAGCTCTCCTACTCCCCTTCCCTGCAGGCCGTGGCACTCACCAGAAGCAGCAGTAGAAGCTAAGCTCTATACTTATGGTCCTCTTCCTTAGTGTCCATGTCTCTCACACACACACACCATACCAGTCATGCCCCCATGACCAGTTTCTGTCTCTCACACACCAATCATCTCCCAAACAGTCTTTGGCACACACACACCAGTCACCTTCCTGAACAGTTTCTCTCATGCCATACACACACACACACACAGGCTTCCCACTGCCGTGTTCTACTTACATATACGGGCTTCTCACTCTCATAATCACTTTCTCACACACACACACACCAGTCACCTTCCTGAACAGTTTCTCTCATGCCATACATACTAGGGATGTGAATCGTTTTTCAACGATTAAAATTATCGTCCGATAATATTTATATCGTCTTAAATCGTTATAGAACACGATACAATAGAAATTCTAACGATTTATCGTTAAAAATCGTTAAATCGTGTTAGTGCGCACTAACTCCCCGTTAGTGCGCACTAACTCGATTTAGTGCGCACTAACTGAAAATGATACAAATAAACACTTTCCAGGTCACTGAAGGTCAGTTAGGAATGAATATGTGTTCCTATTGGCTGGCTGCCCTCTTATCTATTGATGTTACCAAGGTTACCACTGAGGTGATGGTTGGGGGGATGGGAAATGGAACTGGAAACTAACGAACACCAACAGAAAATGAAACAAAGTGTTCACACTTCCCAGGTCAGTAAAGGTCACTTAGAATGAATATGTATGTATGTATTCCTATTGGCTGGCTGTGCTCTTATCTATTGATGTTACCAAGGCTAATACTGAGGTAATGGTTGGGGGGATGTGAAATGGAAACAGTTGGAAGCTTGACAAAAAAAGTAATGTAATGATCAGCACTCACGTGACTAGAACTTGTTTGTTTATTATTTTTGTTAGCAGGCACCTGAAATGCTAGTGCATGTTGAATTTGCCAATCACTGTGCATTTTAGAAAGGTGGTCCTGGCTGGAACTGTACACAGTTCAAATATATGTAATTGATTGTTGGTAAGTGTATTTTTTAAGTAGCCACACTGGCACAAGTATGTTTACTTTTCCTCCTACTTAACTCACTAGCTCAGCTTTGTAAGAAGGGCTTCTCTGCTTGGGTGTTGTTTTTGTTTGGTGTGAGGAGAGCAGAAACATCAGATCTTTATTCAATCTACTACAGTCATCTCTTACAGTGCCCTATCCCTATTAATAGCAGGAGTGTTGTGATCTTCCTGCACACAGTGCCCTAACCCTGATACCAGTCTGAGACAGCTCCCTCCCTGCATTACTAGTGAGAGGCTGGCTTCACAGACAGGGGGGAGCTGCCTGACCCTCACTCCTGACTTCCCCCATGTCCCAGCTAGTGAATGGTGTGTGGGTGAGGGGGGGGGGAGGATGGTGAAGTCTGAGACAGCTCCCTCCCTGCATTACTAGTGAGAGGCTGGCTTCACAGACAGGGGGGAGCTGCCTGACCCTCACTCCTGACTTCCCCCATGTCCCAGCTAGTGAATGGTGTGTGGGTGAGGGGGGGGGGGGGAGGATGGTGAAGTCTGAGACAGCTCCCTCCCTGCATTACTAGTGAGAGGCTGGCTTCACAGACAGGGGGGAGCTGCCTGACCCTCACTCCTGACTTCCCCCATGTCCCAGCTAGTGAATGGTGTGTGGGTGAGGGGGGGGGGGAGGATGGTGAAGTCTGAGACAGCTCCCTCCCTGCATTACTAGTGAGAGGCTGGCTTCACAGACAGGGGGGAGCTGCCTGACCCTCACTCCTGACTTCCCCCATGTCCCAGCTAGTGAATGGTGTGTGGGTGAGGGGGGGGGGAGGATGGTGAAGTCTGAGACAGCTCCCTCCCTGCATTACTAGTGAGAGGCTGGCTTCACAGACAGGGGGGAGCTGCCTGACCCTCACTCCTGACTTCCCCCATGTCCCAGCTAGTGAATGGTGTGTGGGTGAGGGGGGGGGGGAGGATGGTGAAGTCTGAGACAGCTCCCTCCCTGCATTACTAGTGAGAGGCTGGCTTCACAGACAGGGGGGAGCTGCCTGACCCTCACTCCTCTGGGGTATTGTGATCTTCCTGCACACAGTGCCCTATCCCTGATACCAGGGGTGTTGTGATCTTCCTGCATGCAGTGCCCTATCCCTATTAATACCAGGAGTGTTGTGATCTTCCTGCATGCAGTGCCCTATCCCTATTAATACCAGGAGTGTTGTGATCTTCCTGCATGCAGTGCCCTATCCCTGATACCGGGATGTGTGCAAGAAGATCACAACACCCCCGGTATCAGGAATAGGGCACTGTGTGCAGGAAGATCACAACACCCCCAGTATCAGGAATAGGGCACTGTGTGCAGGAAGATCACAACACCCCTGGTATTAGGGATAGGGCACTGTGTGCAGGAAGATCACAACACTCCTGGTATTAATAGGGATAGGGCACTGTGTGCAGGAAGATCACAATACCCCTGGTATCAGGGTTAGGGCACAAGTTCTAGTCACATTGACTGATCACATTACTTGTTTTGTCAAGCTACCAACTGTTTCCATTTCCCATCCCCCATATACTGTCAGTAGGAAACTTGGTAACATGAATAAATAAGAGGGCAGCCAATAGGAATACATATTCATTCCTAAACTGACCTTAACTGACCTGAAAAGTGTCAAATTGTATCATTTTCAGTTAGTGCGCACTAACTCCCAGTTAGTGCGCACTAACTCCCGTTAGTGCACACTAACTCGAGTTAGTGCGCACTAATCGGAAAAAACGATTTTTAACGATTTTTTAACTAAAAAATCGTGCCTAAGACGATTTTCTTGCCCTGCCACACGATTTCTATCGTTAAGACGATATGGAAAACGATTCACATCCCTAATACACACACACACACACACAGGCTTCCCACTCCCGTGTTCTACTTACATATATGGGCTTCTCACTCTCATAATCACTTTCTCTGTCTCTCTCTCTCTCTCTCTCTCTCTCACACACACACACACACACACACACTCACTCACTCACTCACCAGTCTCTCACTCCCATGCTTGTTCTCTCCACATGCACAGGCTTCTCATTCCCATAATCACTTTCTCTCTGTTACACACACACCAGTCTCTCTCATTTCCATGCTCACTCTCCACGTGCACAGGCTTCTCATTCCCTGAATCACATTCTCTCATATTCACACACACACACCAGTCTTTTTCTCTCACATGCACCATCACCTTACCAAGCAGTCTCTCTCTCTCATGCATGCACACTCACCCAGGTTTCTCACTCCCATGCTTTCTTTCACCCCCACAACACCAGGCTTCTTAGTCCCATGCTTTCTCACATACCCAGACTTCTCACTTCCATGCTTTTTCTCTCTCTCACACACACACATCAGTCACCTCCCTGACTAATGTCTCACACTCTCACATACACATCAGTCATCTCCCTGAGCAATCACTTTCATTGTCTCTCACATACACACACACATCAGCTCTCTGACCAGTCAATCACACACAGGCTGGCTGGCTGCTTCTCTCTCTTTCTCTCACTCACTTCCTCTTCTCCCCCGAGCACAAATGGGAGCTGCAGCAGCCTCTGCTGGCCAAGAAAGAAGAATCCCATCGGCCACGGGAGGCTCATGCTGCTGTCTCCTTTCTCCATTACCGGCTACTTCTATTGCTCGAGGACCGATGCTGCAGCCGCTGCTGCTACTTTTTCGCGCGGCGCGGCTCTCTCTCCTTCCCGCGCACCGCGATTCACTTCCTGTTCCGGGTCACGGGAGGGGGGGGGCAGGCGCAGGAAAAAGAAAAGGCCCAGCCATGGGTGCACAGCTTCTTCTAGCGCCGCTGCCGTTCCCGCTGGGCTTGAACGTGCTGACAGCCCGGCGGCAACGGCAGCGGGAGAGACCGGGAGCGCGCGACACACCTGCCGGTGCTTGGCGGCGCCGCGGACTGGCAAAAAACTCCCACGGCCTGGTCCCGGTCCGCGGACCGGTGGTTGGGGACCCCTGCTTTAGGCGACCCCTGTGTTTTGGGCGTTCGACCCCCGCCGGGGTCGCGACCCACAGGTTGAGAACCGCTGCTATAGGGTGATGCTATAATTCACATCAAACAAAGTACATGACAATTTACATATTTTGGACTAGGTTCCCACCCCCTACATCAATGAGATGCTTTGCATGGGATTTGCATGCATGAATTTTGCAAATCCATGCAGAGCAATTCATGTATAGGTAATGCTATGTAAATAAATTAATGCAGCCAACTTAGAAAGTTGTCAGCCACATTAATGTAACTAAAGCTCCTGAGAATGTGATTAGCTCCCAGTGCCTGTTTTTGTGCATTCACGAAATATAAATACTTGCATAATCAGTAAAACGTATCACAGTGGGTTGATGACTTTTCATCATTTACTCTGATCTTAGATTTCTGATAATTTGAACCCCACCAGACCCTTTGAGAAGTCCATAAAATGTTATAAACCAAGTAGACATGGGGAGTAGCCGCAGCTTATCACTGCACGATAGCAGCATGGAATCTATTTCTGTTTGCGATCTTGACAAGTGCTTGTGACCTGGATTGTTTATTGTTAGAAACAGGATGCTGGGTTTAATAGACTCTTCGTCTGACCCAGTATTACAATTCTTATATTCTTATGATATGTTCTTAAGGGTGAGAGAGTGATTGTAAAAGGCTGTCCTGCAAGGGACTTTAGTGGGGGGTAGAATTGAAGCAAAGCTTTCATCAAACTAAAGAGACACATGCAGAAATGTAATGTATAGCATAGTATACTTTTATAAAAATATCAAAAAATTGAGGAAAAATTGTTACAGTACCTATGTACAATAAAACCAAAATATTGGGAAAGGGGTGGGGAAACCTAGAAACTAAAAAATATTTACTTATATAAATAAAAGAGCCCTAGAAGCTTTGGGAGTCCCGGTCCTAGGTCTATAGGGCTGGTGGCGGTGCTGGTGGCTTCATGGCCATCAACTCAAGAACAGCTGCAGAGCCCTCTTGAGCCTGGGTTAGTCACTGCAACAGCTTGCCCAGCTTCCTGAGGTTGGTTTTAACTCTGCTCAGCTGCTCCCCCGTTCTCCTCATAGCTAGGCTGATAGCTGCCAGAGGCCCTGCCATACTGCTTGAAGCAGGTGTTCCAGCCATTGATACCCTCTTTGCAGCTAAGGGGTGGTGTGCGGGCTGCCGATTTTGCGCAGCCTTGCGCGCGCTAACCCTGGATTTTATAAGATACGTGCGGCTACGCGTGTATCTTATAAAATCTGGTGTACATTTGTTTGCGCCAGTGGCGCGAACAAAAGTACGCACGCGCGTATTTTTTGAAGATCTACCTCTTAATGTTAAAGTTCCAGAACGTCCAAGTCCTGCCCAGTCAATGCCCACACCCCACCCTTTTTTTGCGACTTCTTGTTTGTGCGCATATCATAAGATACCCCCTTACTCGGGTGCCTTTTAAAATCCATGCATGTGCATGCCAGCTGGACATTCTCATGAATCTCCTGGTTTTGCCATGTGCTGGGCTTTTAAAATTCACCCCTCAATGTTCATTTTTCACCACCAGGTATATCAGTGGTAATATATCCCTGGTGGTGAAATAAGATTTATGTGCTGGGGGGGGGGGGGGGGTGGGCATCTTGGAATAAGCCCATCCTGGAAGTTCACACATGCATGAAAGAATGTTCACATACAAGTATGCAATTTTGTAAAAATATATATAAGCATGAGTTCACTTACATGCAAACATATTACACGTATAATTAATGTATGTGCGTATTTTTTCTATAAAAGATACATCTGTTTTATAGTCTGTGCAAATGAATGTATGCAGATTATAAAATATTAGCATACTTTTGCACGACATCATATGGGGCCAATGTAGTTCTTTGAAATATATCCTCCGTATTGGATGTATTGGATTTATATGTGCTCAGAGCAAAATTAAAAATGCATTCCCCACTCCCCAGATAGTACTTATCCAATTTAATACATTCTTTTATATATAATATTTTCAGAATGTAATAATTTTATATCATCTATCGCTTCATCACAGTTTTCTTAAGATTTCTAACTTTTCATATTCACTTTAAAAAAAACCCAAACTATATGATTTATGAGTACCGATAGCTACAGAGACAGCTGTGAGATTAGCATTATAACCTATCCCACTTCACCTCAGGAATAGTTATTTCTGAAATGTACTGTCATATGGAAATGGAATTACAACACATATTGGGCAGTTCTGACACATACTTTTAAAGTTACTTGCTGGATTAAAAAAAAATGCTTCAAGAGAAACCAAATAAACTTCAATCATCAGGATATTTTTATCTACAATATGTCTAGGTAGTTAAGAAACATTTCCTGTTGACACCATAATGAATAGGGTTTTTTTTTTTTTTTAAATCAAATATCATGTAGTAAAACCTACACTTAAGACTGTCTGTCAAAACAGAGTCCCTAGTTACTAGGATTCCTTATCATTATAGGTGTGCCAAATACATATTCAGTATTATATTATTTTATATGTGACACCTGTAACATAACCACCTATCCTGAACAATATAAACTATCATTTATTTTTATAAAGGGCCATCAAGATACAACATTCTGCAAAAGCCACAGAATACAAATGTTAACATATAATGACAACTTGTGTTTTTTAATGAAATTTATTGATAATTTTAAATTCTTTCAAGGCCTCAACCTAGTTGGGTTTTCAAGATAACCAAAATATCTTTGACTAAATGCATAGTCACTAAAAATCTGTCCAACCTCTTACAACCAATTTCAATATTCTTATTGAGCATTAACTTTCTAATTGTTCTGGGGGCTTTTAACCTCTAAGCACAACAGGTTCTCTTTGATCCAGCTAAAGTTTTGCTGGAAAGAATGGTCACCCTATGATTTGTCCAGTACATATAAAAGACCCACAGATCAAGCTGGACAAACCCTTGATCTCGTCTTTATGCCCTCAACCACTTTTTTTTGTTTTAATTATTATCCTGGTCAGACCATTCCCTAATAACCCTGGACACTGCTAGCCATCTTCTCAGGTCAAAATATTCCATGGAATTAAGAATATAATCACGGAACTGCTCCTACAGAATCTCAATCTCTCAGTCAATACTTTAGCATAACCTACTGTGGAGAATGAGTTAGAGTCAGAAATATCTAGGGCAGAAGCTCCCAACCTTCTGGGGAGTATATGGACCCCCTTTTCAACCTCCTAAAGTTTTCAAGACTCCCGTATTCATTTCTTTAATTTTTACATGCAGTTAAAGGCCATACAGAAAGCTGATTAATATAATAACAATTAATATGCGCTCCAGAATCGTTTGTAATATATAAAACTGAAAATGAAATAAGAAATGGTTCCTGATATACACTGCTCCCTTTCCTGTCCTCCATTTATGGCCCTTTCATGAGTGCTATTCACCACTTCTACCATAGCCCGGTTCCAAGTGCCTTCCCTCCTGCCATGCTTCCCTCCACCTATGGACCCTTTCTGGGTTTTCTTCCCTCCTGCTCTTTCATCCATGCTGTCCCTTCTCCACTTCTGTCCCACCTGCCTTCATCCTGTGACCTCTCCCCAAGTACCTTACCTCATCCAGGGCCCCTTCCTTAATGCCTTCTCTTCTGTCCTCTTCCTCCTGCGTCCCCTTCTCTGGTCCTCCTCCTCAGAGCTCCTTCCTGAGTGTCTCCCTGTTTGCACCCCTTCCTCCTTCCTGCCCTTCCTCGATGGCCCTTTTCTGAGTCCTGCACATCCTTCCCAATGTAATGCATTGTATGAGGGTCTACCATGAAAATGATTAAAACACATTTACTTAATGAAAAATGTGGTGTCATAGATGTATCTGACCATGGACACAGAGACCACATTAGCCCGATTCTCTTAAGCCTACTCTGGGTTCTGGTCTTCTATTTACCACTATTTAAGACACTCTGTATGCATACAAATCACTAAATCACCAATGTCCATTATATCTGAAGAATCACCTGCCTGCCTTTAATCCTTCTTGCAGATTAAGATCTGAAAATAAGGCTTTGCTGCAAAAGACTCCAAGCTCACTAGAACCTGTAGATGAGCTTTCTTCTTTATCCCTAGACTCTGGAACTCTCTTCTTAGAGAGGCTAGACTCTCCTCTGAATTTTTAATATTTTCTCACCTGTTAAAGAGTTGGTTCTTCCATCAAGCTTATCTATGTTAGTCAACAACTGCCTTTCTCATCCTTCTGCATTTGCCTGACATGACTAAAGAAGAACTTCCATGGAAGCTCTAGTAAAGCAGGATATCATGCAGACCTCTGTTTTCAGGGATCTATTGATCTACTTTATTCAACCAATATTAACTCCAAGACATCTTATCCTATGTTCTCATTGAAGTATTTATGATGCTTTTAGTTCATCACCCCAGTGTTGGGTCTTATTTGTTTTTGTTATCCTATGATATCTATTTATTGTTTAACCTGTGATGCATTGACTCTTTACCTTATTTTTCATGCATGGTTTTATACTTATCAATTTATCTTTATCTTTGATCTAATTGTATCCCTAGTAATGTATGGTTGGTATAATGGTTAATTATTCTGTATTCTTTACTTCACTCTGAATATTCGAAAAACATAAAAAATAAGAAGTTGCATACTGGGTCAAACTGAGGGTCTATCAAACCCAGCATCCTATTTCTAATAGTAGCCATTGCCAATCCAGGTTACAAGTACCTGGCAAGTACCCAAACACTAAATAGATCCCATGCTACTAATGCCGGTAAAAAACAGTGACTATTTATTAAGTCAACTTGATAAATAGCAGTTTATGGACATCTCCCCCAGGAACATGTCCAAACCTTTTTTAAACCCAGATAAGCTAACTGCCTTAACCACATTCTTTGGCAATGAATTCCACAGCTTAATTATGTGTTGAGTGAAAAAGAATTTTCTACAAATTTGTTTTAAATGTGCTACTTGCTAACGTCAAAGCATGTCCCCTAGACCTTGTATTATCAGAAATAATAAACAACCAATTTACATTAACCCCTTCTAATCCTCTCATGATTTTATAGACCTCATTATGTCTCCCCTCAACTGTCTCTTCTCCAAGATGAACAGCACTAATCTCTTTAGCCTTTCCTCACAGGGGAGCCATTCCATCCCCTTTATCATTTTGGTCTCCCTTCTCTGTACCTTCCTCAGTGCATTTTTTTTTTTTTTGAGATGCGGCGAACAGAATTGAACACAGTATTTTAGATGCGGTCTCACCATGGAGCGCTATCAATGCTTATGAAATTCTCTGCTTTATTCACTATTCCTTACATTATGTTTGCTTTTTTAACCACCATAGCACACTAAGCCAACAATTGCAATGAATTGTCCACTGTGATATCTAAATCTTTTTTCCTGGGAGGTAACTCCTAAAATGAAACCCAACTTTGTGTTACTACAGCATGGGTTATTTTTCCTATATGCATCACCTTGCACTTGTCCACATTACATTTCCTCTGCCATTTGGACGCCCAATATTCCAGTTTCACAAGGTCGTCCTCCAATTCATCACAATCTGCTTGTGGTTTAACTACTCTGTATAATTTTGTATCATCTGTAAAATTGATCACCTCTCTCATCATTCCCCTTTCCAGATAATTTATAAATATATTAAAAAGCACTGGTTCAAGTACCAATCCCTGAGGCACTCCACTGTTTTCCTCTATCCATTGAGCAAACTGACAATTTAAATCCTACTCTCTGTTTCCTGTCTTTTAACCAGTTTGCAATCCACAAAAGGACATTGCCTCTTATCCAATGATTTAAACATTTTCTTAGAAGCCTCTCATTGTGGACTTTGTCAAATGCCTTCTGAAAATACAAATACACCACATCTCCTGGCTCACCTTTATCCATATGTTTATTCACTCCTTCAAAACAAAATGTAGCAGATTTGTGAGGCAAGACTTCTGTTGCACTCGGGGGTGGACCCCTGGCCTGTGGCAGTGTGAGAACTGACCACAGGGGGTGAAGCACGAGAGGAGACAGAAGCAGTGTTGATCTTTACCACTGGAAGCCAGTGGTCTCCCTGTGAAGAGTGCGTAGGGACCCGGGCTGCTGGAACTTAGGTGGGCCTCGCAGGGTCTCCTGGGAGTGTCAGAGTCTGGTGTGCCCACAGAGGCAGGAAGTGCACTATTGGGTTCGAGGCTAGAAACAGATTGAAGATAGGTGAACCAGAAAAGCGTCGGTGATGACAGGAAAGGGACAGAGCCAGAATCAAGCAAGGTCAGATGGGCAAGGTCAAAGTCCAGGAATTAGTCAGGAGTAGACAATGAAGCAAGGTCAAGATATAGAGGTCAGGCAAGGTCAAGAACAGGCTGAGGTCATAGGCAGGCAGCAGGCAGGCAGGCAGGTCAGGAACAAGCTGTGGTCTTTGGCAGGCGGCAGGCAGGCAGACGAGTCAGGAACAAGCTGTGATCTTTACCAGAAGGCAGTCCGAGGTAAGACCGGGAAGACAAACAATGAAGACAGGAACAAGCAGGGCAAGGAAGCAGGAACAAACTGGAACGGAACTGGAACAGAAGGATCCTGGAATAAGACTAGGAACAGGTAATCAGATTCATGAGCAAGGGCAATCTCAGGAACAAACTGACCCGATTGCCAAGGCAAGGAAGTGAGGCTAGGAGCTTCCTTTTAACATCCCTTCAATCAGGGTGTGCCGCAGTACTAGGACCCACCCTAGAAACCATATCAGGGCGGCTGGTCCGCGCGCACGCGTGTAGGGGCATGGCTGGCTGTAGAGATGCCGAGGCTCGGTGTGGGGCCTGGCTTGCGAGCGAAGGCCCAGTGACCACCACCGCAGGATGCCAGGGCCTAGCCGGGCTTGCGAGGGCCGCGAAGGAGACAGGACCGGGACCAGCTGGGGGACCCTGAAGGTGAGCGGTCCTGTGGGTGGGACAACTGCGAGCAGGGTGCGTAACAACTTTCTTTGGGTAAATCCATGCTTGCTTTCTCCCATTAAACCATGTCTATCTAGATGTTCTGTGATTTTGTTGACCATTACTCTGATAGTGGATCAATTCACAAATCCTTTTACTAATACTAATAACTATAATAATAATAATAATAGCAATAAGATCTAGAAAACTAGACCAGCATGTGGCCCTTAAGAACTAAATTACTATAAAGGAAACATTATGATATAACTGATACATAGTTTTCTGCATTGAATTTTAAATAAAGTTAAACAATAACACTATTAGGGAAACCATTTGTTCCTCCCTTGAAGACTAGTTTAGTTTTGAAGAAGAAATGCAAATAGCCCTGTAATATATGACCTAACTGTCTTTTAATTCTCCTTTTTTGGTTTTTAATTCAATCATAAATTTCTTGCATTGTACTATAGCACCATGAGCCCTAATTCATAATCACCTGGGGATTATTCCCCTAGTTTTATGTTCCCCATAAAACTCCACTGAGACATCACAGTGATAGTACTTAAATCATGGCTATTATCCATGATACCCCTTGAAGCCTGGCTAACATTGATCCTGAGTCTGGCCACTAATAGTTGCCACTGAGTAATGGCTAAGGTACCATCCATCCAGGAATTATGAACTCTGATTCTGCAGTATCTCTCCCAAGTAGGTATAATTTTGTGAATGTTTGTTGGCTCTTCTTTATGCATACCTGCAAATTATCAAAAAACATTAAAAGTACCCACAGATTTTAGCCTATGTGAGCTATTTGAAATTACCCTAAAATTGTAGTCCATTTACCCAGGTAACTTTGTCCACAAAAATTGTTTCTGTCAACAAAGTTACATAGGCAAAAGTGGGCAGGAATGGCAGTATGGTGAGGATACTGAGTGCTATCCAATTAAATTTGTGTGGTCAAATTGGGCCGCACAAAAAGCTGTTCTAATGTTATCTGGGTAACTATATCTGAATATACAGCAGAAAACTTATCTGGATAACTTACATAATCACTGGTTTACTATATATAAACCTCTATATTCTTCGTCTGAACCCTATTACCATATTCATAGAAGATAACCACGCAGGTCATTGCAAAAATAAAAAAATAAAAAGAACTGTAGTATGAACTGCAAATATAATTGTTATTTTAAAATCTGTATTGCATAATGAACCATGTTATTTGAAAACTGTAATACAAATTCTGTTACAGCGAGAACAAGTTTGTACTTCTAATTACATGAACATTTCAGGAACATGGGTTGTTTATAATTATATAGTTAGAAACGTGGTGCAGGGTTACTACTGATGTTAAAACGTATTAACTCATTATAAATTGGGATCTTACCAGCAATACTTAAGGAGATTACACTCCATCCTATTCTCCAAAAATCAACTTTAGAGGCACACATGCTGGCAAATTACTGGTCAATTTATAATTCACCTTTGTTGGCCATGCTGATAGTTAAGGCAGTGGTGAGGCAGTTTGGTCAGTGATTTGAAGGTAGTGATTTTCTTTCACTCTCCTCAATCAGGACCATCTGAATTATGGTATGGAATCAGCTATGGTGGCCAAAGAAGATAGTCCTAGCAAACTTTGGGGTTCTGGGAAAGATTGTATGTTAAGTTTGCTGGACCTGTCATCTGCTTTCAATCACATTGATCATAAAATCCTTTAGGAAAGATTGGAGATCTCTGATGTTGAAGGCAGAGAAGAAGACCAGTTTCAGTCTTTTCTGTCTCATCAAATACAGAGAGTTCATTTAAAAGCTGTAGATCTGAGGTAGAGTGCCCAGGACTCTGTTCTTTCTCCAATGCTATTTTATGTATATACATTCAACACCTGGGGTTTTGATCAAAGACTTGGGGTTCAGATATAGGATATATGCAAATGATATTCAGATCAAAGGTGATCTCAATTATTAACATGCCTACTGGAAATCCAGAACTGGATGTCAGAAAATAAATTAATTTTGACTTTCCAGTAGACAGCTTTGTTTTGGGTAAGAGCCCCCTTCCCTCCAATATTGTCTTTGTTACCACTGCGAATCGGGCTTACCCTTCAAAATCCCAGAGCAGCACGAAGCAGCAGCGATGTCACGGTCGCATGATGCTGGCCAACTCGTGCGGCACCTTGGCTCCGCACCCATAGGCACATCAGCATGCTTCCTGACGGTCCACACAGTAGTGCGGGAAATGGGGCTATATCTACCCGGCCTTCAGGCACAAACTTTGCCTCGGCTATAGGCTTGCTTGTGCTAGTGCTGTCTCTTTGCTGGATTTGCCTTTGTCGTGACCCAGATTGTCTTGGATTTCTCTTGCCTGCAACCTGCCTTTGACCCAGACTAGACTTTGGATTACTCTTACTTGCTGCCTGCCTTTGACTTGAACTGGATTTGGATTTCTCTTGCTTGCCACCTGCCAGTGACCCGGAGGCTCTGGTCTGCCTCCATTTGTACTGGGATTTGGTGGAGACGCCAGCTCTGATTTCAGTCCAGCTGGATCTGCATCCTTCCCCTTCTCACTGGTATCTAACCTTGGCTTGGGCCCACCCATGGTATGACTGGATGGATATCAATTAACAGTTAAATCCAAAATTAAGATTTTGGGTTTAACTTTGGACTCCAAGCCTATAATCTCTTCATATATTAACAATCTTGTAAAATCTTTTTGACAATTACGGCCAGTTTGGAATTTATGCCTATATTTGCCTATTATATCTGGCTACTATTTATTTATTTATTTAAAATCTTTTGTATACCGCCTATACAATTTTTGGTAGGTCTAAGCGGTTTACATGAAAGAACATACATAATTTAAAAAGGAAACATTGGTAGGGAAGACTATAGATCAGACAAATTTAAAGATTAAAGATTTGATTATGAGTTAACTTGATTACTGCTATATGCTTTTCTTGGGGTTAGAGAAAAGAAATTGCTAGATTGCAGTTTGTGCACAATATGGAAGCTTGGGTTTTGGTAGACTTAAAATGTATGATCATGTTATTTCAGCTTTGGTTCCCTTTGACATTTTCTTTTAAAATTCTTTCATTGGTTCACAGAGTTGTGTATAGGGAAGGGCCTAAATATTCGAGAGAGAAATCTGACCTGTATAAACCTCTAAAATCTCTGCACTCAATTAATTATGTTCTTTTAGCCTCTCTGGCATTGTTGGATGTGAAAATTATCTGAACACAAGAAAGGGCTTTTTCCTGCTTAGGTTCTTCAATATATAATTTGCTTCCAAAAGAGATGGAAGCCATCAGGAAAAGCTGCAAATCTTGTTTTTTTTTTTCTTCAATTACATTCTCCTGTTGACTGCAATTGATCTGTATTTGCAATTGTTCATGGTTTTGTGATCACGTGTAGGTTGCTTTAGGCTGTGGCCAAATTTTATATATTTATTTATTTATTCAACAGTTTTATATACCGACCTTCATAGTAAATAACCATATCGGATCGGTTTACAATTAACAAGAATAAAAAACTGGGGTAACTATTCAAGTAAACGAAAGATAAACAGTAAGTAGGAATGAGTCAAAATTACAATCAACAGGTTACAATATAGAGCTTTTATCTTGTGTTAAAATATTATTTTAATATCAATTACGCCAGACAGTTAGCAGGTGTAAAATTACACAAGTAAATTGGCAAATCCACATGTGTGTCTTTTAAAATAACAACGTACACATGTAAATGTTGGTCATGCCCCAGAATATCCCTAGACCACCCCTATTTTACATGTATATGAGTGTGTGAAAGTAAAAATCCATACATATTTTTTTACATGTGCATATATACAGTTTTTCACATGTGTAACATTTTGAAAATTCACCCCTACGTTAGCCAGATAATTAGGCATGCTGTGGAAAGCCCCTGTCCCATCCATACACACAGCTGGATGGTTGGATGTGACTATATCTCAACACTTTTTTGTGTAGAGATATATTTCACATCCAACAGTGCTGGAAAAGCTAAAAACATATCTAACCATCTTAGAAATTTTTAAAAGTCCAAATTATATCTTTAGGACTGCCTCATGATCAACTTTTACACAATCAGTTTATGGCCAGTTATCTCAATGGTGAGAGGTGAATAGTGGAATGCCTCACAGATCTGTCCTGGGACCATTGTTGTTCAATTTACTTATTAATGATGTAGAAAGGGGAATGACGAGTGAAGAGATCACATTTGAAGATGACACAAAATTATTCAGGGGACTTAGACTGCAGGCAGATTGTGCGGAATAAGAGAAGGACTTTGAAACACTAGAGAACTGGGTATCTAAATGACAGATGAAATTTAATGGGACAACTATGAAGTGATGCACATAGGGAAAAATAACCCTAATTTTTGAAGCACAATGAATGGTTTCTCATTAGGCGTAACCACCCTGGAAAAAGAACTAGGAATCATTGTGGAAATACATTGAAATCCTCAGCTCCATGTGCAGCAGTGACCAGAAAAGCAAACAGAATGCTTTTCTCTGTTTTAAATTCCATAAAATAGAGAACAGCATAATGCCTAGGTATAATCAATGGTGCAGCTGCACATTGAATACTGGGTATAGGTCTGATCACTCTATCTCAAAAAAAGATATAGCAGAATTAAAAATGGTACAGAGAACACAACAAAAATTGTTAAGGGTTTGGAACAGCAACCTTATGAAGAAAGGCTAAATAGGTTAGAGCTCTTCAGCCTACAGAAGATAAGACTGAAGGGGGATATGTGGCTGTGGTCTACAAAATCATGTCAAGTAGAACAGTTAACAGGGAACAACTATTTACCCTTTCAAATAAAACTAGAATGAGGGGAACTCCTTTAAGCTAACAGCAGATTTAAAACAAATTGGAGAAGTATTTTTTCACTCAACAAACAATCAAGCTCTATAATTCATTGACAGAGGATATAGTCAAGGCAGCTAGTATTGCTGAATTTAAAAAGGGTTTGGACAAGTTCATGGAAGAAAAGTTCACAAATAGTTATTAACCAGGTGACCCAGGAAGACCAAGCACTTGTAATAGGGAATGAGAGGCAAAAAATTGGATCTACTTCTAGAGACTGGGCACAATCAGAATTAGGATGCTGGGCCTGTGGACCTTTGGTCTGATCTAGCATGGCACTTCTTATGTAAGATGAAAGCCTTTTATGTACATGCATATAGGATGGGCAATATGCCTTTAATTATTGCCATCATTTTAATATATAGAAAGACTTGTCGAATTGCCATATGTTTAGTCATGAGCAGTGACATATAAGTGTTTCAATTCTTGTAATGGTTGAATGCTTGCCAATAAACAGAAACATGAGTTAGAGCTAAGACCAGGTTATTGCTCACAAAATTCATAGTTATGTTAATTTATTGCATCGTACTGAAGTTTGCACTATATCGTGCTAAATGTTTTTAATGTGTGATATGAGTTTTTATAACATCTATCTGTTGTATACTATTCTATATTGAGAGGAAAATTTATCAAGTGCACTGCAATAGGATATGTGTACTTCACACAAGAATCAAACAGAAGATGATGAGGAAACAGGAAGGAGAGTTAACCCAAAGACAAATAATGACAAATAAAGCTAGGTAAATTGTAAAAAGAGAAAAGAAACAAGGTCAGCATGCAGGAATAGGGTGATGCTGGGAGGAGCTTGGGGAGAGGGAGGGACTAAGTTTCAACCGTGCCTTTGGACAGGCCTAGAAAAGCAGTGTCAGAGGAAGAATGGAGGGCAGCCTAACAGGAGGTCCACAGGAATTGGGGAACCATTGGTTTCACAGGAGCCATGGGTTTCACCATACACAGACCAGGACGGAAAAGGGGATTAGCTAATGGCACAGATGTAAAGCAACCTTCTATGAGGGAAGACCTCAACTATGATGTTTGTTTGAAGGGCTAGCAGATTTAGCCTCACCTCTTTAGGTAGAACATTACTGTTAAATCTTCTGTCAGAGCTTTGGTAAAACTTGATCTTTCAATTTATTTTGCTTTATATATTGAAGATATGTCTGACCTGCAATCCATGGCCTCATAGAATATGGTACCTTCCCTAAAAAGCAGAGTCTGGCATTGTGGAATTGAATTTCTTCTAGCCTATTAAGAAGGGGTTTTTAAGATGGATAGTGATATTTGACATGCACCCATAGGTGTCAGAATGGGGAAGGGGGTTGCAGGGACCATAGCCCTTCCAAAATATCTGCGTCACTACCAACCAACACTACTGCTGCTTCTGCCCCTGCCCCAATCCCCTCACTTACTCTCCAGGCATTGAAAGAGTAGAAAGATCGTGGCCTTGCAGTGAATGACATCATCAGGTGCCAACAGCCAAGGGGAAGGAAGTGGCCTGAGGTTCTGCCAAGGCCATGATCCTCCTACTCTCAAAAATGTGGCCAGACTTGAAGAAAACTGCAGCAGCACGGTTTTGATGTGCCGCTGGGGTCTCCACCCCCATGTGCTGAAGAAACTCATGGCAATGCCAAAGAGGTGCCGGCAGGCCAGAGGAGGTGAAAGTACTGAGTCAGGAAGGGAGGGACAGTGAGAAGTTTTCACGTCACCCCGCTTCTCCCTTTCCCATCTCCCTCACTCCCTCACTCACTCAGCTCCCCTTGCTTCCCTTTCCTCCTCTTCATTTTTACTGAAAAGGGATTGGAGAAAACGGAAGCTGAGATGAGTAAGCGAAATGCAAGGGAAGGGAGGGGATTGTAAGTTAGGGGAAGGGGGTGAGTGAAGGGGAAGGGATGAGAGGAGGAGGAGGGGGTTGTGAGTGAAGGGAAGAGGGATGAGTGAGAGGGGAGAGAAGGGATCAGGAAAAGTGTGTGAAGGGAAGGGAGGAGGATGAGTGAGCAAGGGGAAGGGAAGGCGAGGAGTGAGATGAAAATTTAAAAAATGGGATGAGTGAGAGAGGAAGGAAGGGAAAGGAAGCAGAAAAAGAGGGAGTGAAGGGTAGATAAGTGAGTGAGAGGGAAGGAGGTAAGAGAGGAAGGGAAGACAGGGAGGAGGAGTGAGTGAGAGGGAAGTATGGTAAAAGGAAGGGAAGGAAAGGGAAGAGGAGTAGGTGAGAGGGAAGGGATTTTTAGGGGAGGAAAGGAAAGGGAGAGTGGATGTGAGGAGAAGGAAGAAAAAGGGAGGAGGAGGAAGAATATGTGAGATAAAGGGAGTTAAAGGGGATGGAAGTATAGGGAGGCAGAGTGGGTGACAAGGAAGGAATGAAAGGGGAGGGAGGGAAATGGAGGAGGAATAAGTGAAAGGAAAGGGGTGAGAGGAAAGAAGGAAAAGGAGGAGGAGTGGGTGAGAGGGAAGTAGGTAAAAGGGGAGGGAAGAAAATGGAAGGAGTTACATAAGAACATAAGAAATTGCCATACTGGGTCAGACCAAGGGACCAGCAAGCCCAGCATCCTGTTTCTAATAAGGGCCAGTCCAGGCTACAAGTACTTGGCAAGTACCCAAACACTAAGTTGATCCCATTCTACTGATGCCAGTAATAACAGTGGTTATTCTCTAAATCTATTTGATTAATAGCAATTAATGGACTTCTCCAAAACAAATCCAAACCTTTTTTAAACCCAGCTACACTAACTGCACAAACCACATCCTCTGGTAACAAATTCCAGAGCTTAATTGTGTGTTGAGTGAAAAAGAATTTTTCTGATTAGTTTTAAATGTGCTACTTGCTAACTTCATGGAGTTTCCCCTAGTCCTTATATTATCCAAAAGAGTAAATAATGAATTCACATATGCCCATTAAAGACCTCTCATGATTTTAAAGACCTCTATCATATTCCCTCTCAGCCATCTCTTCTCCAAGCTGAACAACCCTAAACTTGTTAGCCTTTCCTCATAAGGGAGCTGTTCCATCCCCTTTATCATTTTGGTTGCCCTTCTCTGTATCTTCTCCATCACAACTATATCTTTTTTGAGATGCAGCAACCAGACTTGTATACACTACTCAAGTTGTGATTTCACCATGGAGCAATACAAAGGCATTATGACATTTTCCATTTTATTTACCATTCCCTTCCTCATAATTCCTAACATTCTGTTCATTTTTTTGACTGCCGTAGCACACTGAGCCAAATATTTCAATGTATTATCTACTATGACGCTTAGATCTTTTTTCTAGGTGGAAGCTCCTAATATGGAACCTAACAATGTGTAACTACAGCATGGATTATTTTTCCTTATATGCATCACCTTCCATTTATCCAGATTAAGGGCCGGATTTTAAAAGTCCTAAGCGTGTAAATCCAGAGGATTTATGCACGTAGGGGGTTATTGCGCGCTGGCCTATTCTAAAACTGCCCGGCAACGCATGTAAAGCTCTGGGACGCATGTAAGTCCTGGGGCTTTACTAAAGGGGGTGGTCTGGGGGCGGGCCAGGGGTGGGGCTG
The DNA here is from genome assembly GCF_901001135.1 of Rhinatrema bivittatum. Classification (NCBI taxonomy): domain Eukaryota; kingdom Metazoa; phylum Chordata; class Amphibia; order Gymnophiona; family Rhinatrematidae; genus Rhinatrema; species Rhinatrema bivittatum. The sequence continues at coordinate 107,092,690 of NC_042615.1, read as the reverse complement.
TGCAGGGGTGGGGAAGGGGCGGGGCAAGAGGCCAGAGGCCTCCGACACATCGGCCATTGCTACTGTGTCCAAGGATCGCGTGCCGGCAGGCTTCTGGCGAGCACAACTTGCACCTGCCCAGAGGCAGGCACAAAAGGTAAGACAAAGATCAGGGTGGGGGTTAGAATAGGGCTAGGAGGGGAAAGGTTAGGGGAAGGGGTGGGAAGGTCAGGCTAGGGGGAAGGGAACAGGGGAAGGCAGTGCGGCTCGGTGCACGCAAGGTGCACAATTGTGCACCCCCTTACGCGCGCCGACCCCCGATTTTATAACATGCACGTGCCGGGTAGCGCGCGCACACATATATGCTCGCGCGCACCTTTTAAAATCTACCCCTAAATTTAATCTGCCCTTTGGATGCCCAATTTTTCAGTCTCACAGGTCCTCCTGCAATTTATCACAATCCACTTATGATTTAACTACTCTGAATAATTTTGTATCATCTTACAATTTGATTACCTCATTCACTGTATTCCTTTCCAGATCTTTTATAAATATATTGAAAAGCACTGGTCAAAGTACAGATCCCTGAGGCACTCCACTGTTTACACTTTTCCAGTGAGAAAATTGACCATTTAATCCTACTCTCTGTTTCCTGCCTTTTAACCAGTTTGTAATCCATGAAAGGACACCGCCACCTATCCCATGACCTTTTAGTTTTCTTAGAAGCCTCTCATGAGGGACTTTGTCATACGCCTTCTGAAAATCCAAATACACTACATATACTGGTTCACCTTTATCCACATGTTTATTAACCCTTTCAAAAAGATGAAGAAGATTTGTGAAGCAAGATTTACTTTGGGTAAATCCATACTGATTGTGTTCCTTTAAACCATGTCTTTCTACATGCCCTGTAATTTTGATCTGTAGAATAGTTTCCACTATTTTCCCAGCACTGAAGTCAGTCTCACTGGTCTATAATTTTCCACATTGACCCTGGAACCCTTTTTAAATATTGGGGTTTCATTAGCCACCCTCCAGTCTTCAGGTATAATAGATGATTTTAATGATAGGTTAGATTTGAAAATTCACTTTTTAGTTCCTTCAGAACCCTTGGTTGCATACCATCTGGTCCAGGTGATTTGCTACTCTTTAGTTTGGCAGTCTGGCCTACTACATCTTCCAGGTTCACAGTGATTTGGTTCAGTTCATCTGACTCATCATTCTTGAAAACCATCTCCAGAACCAGTATCTCCCTAACATCCTCATTAGTAAGAAGGTAAGAAGAGAGGGAAGGAAAGGAGGTGACTTAGTGAGAGGGAAGAATCAGGAGCAGTGTTGGCCCATGTGAGCAGAAGAAAGAACCAGGATCAACATCAGCCCATGCCCTGAGAGGAAAGATGAGTAGTTCCATTGTCTGCGTGGGCAGAAGTTGGAGGCTGCCGCAAATTGGGCATTGCAGAGGAGGAGAAAAGAGTGTATATTATTGTGTTTGTGTGAGCATATGAAAGACTGAAATTATGTATGTATAAGAGAATGATCAGGTGTGTGTTAGTGTGTGTGTGTGTGTGAGAGTGCGAGAGGGCAACATTTGTGCACACTCCTCCTCCTCTAACTAATTCATGACAATCTCAGGGTGACTAGAAATCAAAAGTTCCCACATATAGAGAGCAGCAAATTTATTTTTCCTTTCTTAATTGTAATTATTGGGTGTTATTTGATGTGTCTGCAATTCAGAACTATTTCATTGATTTTTGGGAACTTTTTAGTTATTTTTATATGAGTTTAATTATTTAATGTTCTATGTGTCAGCTGTTTTGAAATATTCTTTTCCTTAATATGTTTTACTATTATAATCGATGTTTTATTTTTCTTAGTTTTGTTGTTTGATATTTTATGAGACATGATGAAGTTTCTGTTTTCCTATTGTTGCGCTGCGCCATTTGTTACGGTTTTGAGTTCAGGTTTTTTCTGCACCTTTCTGTTTGTTCTTCATTGTGTCTTTATTCTGTATTTGGTGAGGGTCTGTCTACGTTCTGCATGTGTGACCAAGGCGAGTTGCTCTGCTAGCATGTAGTTTCTGTTTAGGGATCTATAGCATCTTGGCTTGTTCTGTTTTTTTGACATTTTCTCCTTTATCATTATGTCTGGTTTTCTAGCATCAAGCATTTAGTTGGTCTGGGAATGAATAATTATATTCAATGATTTATGCAAAGAATGTATATAAAATAGAATGCTATTAACTAAGGGGGGAATTAATTTGCAATGAAATAGGAAATAAAGACAATATTTCTTACTTCGTTGCATTTTGGGAATGAAAATCAAATGAAAGAAAAACATACTAAATTTTATGTGATTTATTCTATCTTTTTTTGCGGGGGGAGGGTTAAAAAATACACCTTTAAAAAAACAAACTCAAAATGCACCCCAACACTTCAAATGTGTTTAAATATAAAGGCCCCCCCCCCAATAGCAGATCCCCCTGCCTACCCTAACAACCCCCCTAGGACTCACCCAATATCCATAGTAGTCTAGCAGGGGGGCCCAGGAGCACCCTCCTGCTCCTGGGCCAGCAGCTGCCATTAGTCAAAATGACCTGGCCACCCTTTGCCCAATGGCACTGGTAGCCCCATCACATGGTAAGGGCAAAGGGCAGCTGGCATCATTTTGACTAATGGCAGCCACAGGGCCCGGGAGTGGGAGGTTGTACCCAGGCTTCCCCACTAGACCACTATGGATATTGGGTGATTACTGGGGGGTGTCAGGAGGCTCTGTTGGTGGGGTGACTTTATATTTAAATAAATGGGAAAGGTTGGGGTGGGATTTGGGTTTTTTTTTAATACAAAAGTTAAAACAAAATAAACAATGATCAGGGGTGGGCCCGAAATGGCCCACCCCTGATCCAAAAACAAAAACGCCACAAAAAATGTTTGGGGTATCGTATGTAAAGTAAAATATTGGCAGTGGGAGCATGAGCAGAGCTTGGGCAAAGCTTGGGGCAGAGCTAGGGCAGAGCTTGATTCCCTCCCCCATTCCAAAAGGTGATCTGCTTCCCCTGCATGCACATTAAAGCAAAGAAAGGAATGAATATGAGTCTGTCTTGAAAATAGAAATGTTATGACCTTACATTTTTATCTTATATCACGGCTGTTTTCAGGTTGGTGTTTCTTTTAGAACCAATTTTTTGACCCTTCTATTCCAGACCATAACATTATCTAAATATGTTTAGGAGGCATATTTGTACTTTTAACTATGCATCTTTAATAATTCATAGATTTTTCATTGAAATAGAAAATAGTAGCAGGCTAAGGATAACAGGATTCTGTTTCAGTATAAATATAAACTATTTCTCTAGAAAGCGAAAGACAATTACATTGGCCAATCTTATTTCCAAGGGACAGTTTCAATTTCATATAATTAGCAACACAAATATAATGCAACTGAAGGTTTAAATGGCCCTTTGGAATCCACCATGCACTAAAAGCTATTGATACTAGGGATGTCCATTCATTTGAAATGAAATAAGAAATGTCAACAACATTGCCTATTCTGTTTTATTTCATTTTCAAAATGTAACAACAACATTTTGTTGGTTTTCCTATCATGTCATTTTGAATGTGCTGCTTAAAAAGCACAGAAATGTCTGTTGCAGGTTCTGTGCTCCCTGGGGCTTCCTCATGCCTGTCCAGGCCTCCCCTGAAAAAGTTGCAGTGACCTTTGACCTTCCTATTCACCTCCTGTCCCACCGGCCACCCTTTAAAAATGTTAGTGTTTGGCCCTGAGGCAATGGAGGGTGAAATGACTTGTCCAAGGTTACAAGTAGTGTCAGTGGGATTTGAATACTGGCTTGCAGCCTGTAGTTCTCGCCACTAGACTACTCCTCCACTTACAGTATATACTCAATGCTACCTGTTGTAATAATTCTGTATTAGAATCTGTACATTATAGGGACTATTCATTAACATCTGTTTAAGAAGCATTTCAATTTGATGGGAAGAAATCAGGATTTACTAAAGGGTGGGTGGTAAGCCTTTAGTGAATCCCATGTTTACAGTGATGTGCATTAATATGACTGATAATACAAGAAACATTAATATATTCTTATTTCTAGTTGTGGGAAAACCCATTAACTTCCCCTTGCCCTGCCAGACTGCAAGCCATAATAGCACAACTTGCCCAGATTAAAAACCCCCACCAAAGAATCCACCCCTACAGAGTCAACTCTCCTTCCCCCAGGAGACACTACCTCAATCAGATCACTGCTTCCCCATCCCCCAGTAGAAACCCCCATCACGTTGAAATTTCCACTACCATCACTTACTGGCCGATACAGTAAAAACCACGGGAGAGCCGGCACTCCGAGGTGAGCGCTCGCTCTCCTGACGCGCGCCCAGGCCACTCTCCTGGGCGCGCAATCGAGTATTTAAATGAGTACCCATGGTAAAAGGAGGTGCTAGGGACACTAGCTCGTCCCTAGCGCCTCCTTTTTGACAGAAGCGGCAGCTATCAGCAGGTTTGACAGCCGACGCTCAATTTTACCAGCGTCGGTTCTTCAACCCTCTGACAGCCATGGGTTCAGAAAATGGACACCGGCTAAATTGAGCATTCTTCTTTCAACCCACAGGCCATGGGCAGATTTTAAATATATTTTTTTATTTTTTTATTTTTTTTTAATTTTGGGGCCTCCGACTTAATATCGCTATGATATTAAGTCAGAGGGTGTACAGAAAAGCAATTTTTTCTGCTTTTCTGTACACTTTCCCTGTGCCGGCCGAAATTAACTTCTGCCTTTGGGCAGGTGTTAATTTCTGAAAGTAAAATGTGCGGCTTTGCTGCACATTTTACTTTCTGTATCATGCGGGAATAACTAATAGGCCCATCGACATGCATTTGCATGTCGATGGGCCTATTAGTGCCCTCGGCCAAGCGCACCATACCGAATCGGCCCGATAGAAGGTGTAAACCAATACTCCCCACCTGAAAATTGTCCTCACGTCATTCTCCTGCCCACCAGAACCAAAATTTTAAATGGCTAACAACCCACAAGTAAGGAGCAAAGAGAGCCTCTGGTTAGGCGACAGTATTTTGAATTTTGACTCCAGTTGGAAATGAGTGATGGGTCCTCATTCCTGCCCTTATTTTTTGAATCTTTTCAGATCAAGTATGAAGGAGGAAGGCTGAGTTTTGTTGATACCTGGTAGAATTTAAGTGAGCACATTCACTATTGAGTTCAAGCATTCATTCCAGTATTGCATGGTGATAACATATGATAGGCTCTTTTGTGAACTGTGCAGCTTTTCCCCCCTGAGAAAGCCACATTTGGAGAAACAGAGGCCTGTGTTGGGAAGAGGCAAAACTGGTATATCTAGTTGGAGGAAGAAGAATTGCTATACTTATTCTTTCCAACCAGAAATGCTTTGCAAGCTTTAACTACCTATGGCTCTATTGCATTTAAGAGCTTCATAACTATTGATTTATTGAAGGACTCTTCATTACCTCCTTGTATTTTCTCTATTGAGATTTTCTGTCTCACTGGTGATTAAGGTGTATATTTTAATTATATTTTTGTACTTTACAAATGTAAGATGTGTGATACATATTTAAATAAAACTGTATTGTATTTAAATTGTTGCATTAGTGCTTCACCCATATACTTCTTTGTGATAGGTAAAGTAAGTAAATAAGGCAAAAACAAATATGAAAATGTTCCAAAAGAATTATTATTACATCTACATGTCAACATAAAGGAACACTAATGTGTGCATTTTATATGGCTACATTTTTGGAAAAATGTTTATTCAAATAAATTCATGAAAATCAAATACAACAATACAAAAGTAGAGTGAAACTACATATACAGTCTTTGGTAGATTTTAAAATCCTTCCACATGCCGAAACCAGGAGATATACGCAAAACTCGTCACGGTGCGCACCACACAGATTATAAAACCCACGCAGATACACGCATATCTCCCAATATGTACAAAATCAGAAAAATCAAAAAAGCGGTGAGGCATGGACGGGCCAAGTCTGTAAAATGAAGACAGCGCATAAATATCTATGCTTAAAAATGCATGCCGAGGTCCTATACTGCATAACCTTACTTATCCTGTAGACGGTGTGTAAGTCATATAACAAAAAAAACCAGGCTAGTCAGTGGGGTTTTAATGGTCGAGGCTGATAGAGTGAGGAAACTCACACAACGATGAGATTTGTACAATGTTCTCTTAAACTAACTTGATGTTACCCAGGTAGAGATTCCATCAAGCTAGGTTGAGAGAACATTGTACAAATCTCATCTTTGAGTGAGTTTCCTCACTCCGAAGGACATCAAATCTTCACAAGAGTGTACTGTTCTGTTCGTACATCTCATTCTGCATGTCAAAGTGGCCCCTAATCCCTTCACTACTACCTATACCTCACCTCAAGCTATTAAGTAGGCCTCCTGTAGTAGCATAAATAGCTGCTTACTATGGTGCCTTTCATAGATGTGTTCTCTCCCTCTCCTTCCAATCTCAGGCCATTCCACAACCTAAAAATACCCAAATCACAATTTACACAGTTATTTCCAGTGTTAAAACTGTGCAATATGGCTTCATGAAACCAACCCACTTTTACAAAAACCCCATCCCCAACTCCACCCTTTTTAAAAATTAGCATCACACCATGCGTTATGGTGCTATTTGCATGCATTAAGGTGTTTTTCACATGCGAAAATGCCATAGCACGAGTTGGAAATAACCCCCTAATGCCTGGATTTATCAAAATGCGTATCGCATGCGATAGCAAAATGGGTGTGTTTTATGCTAATAGACAGTTTATTACAATTTGTGCTAATACATATGTGAATTGCTAAGGTAACACAAATTGCAATACATGCCAGGCCTGTTGTATTTCCTGCATATAACCACAGGGGACCATTTTTGAGAGAGAAAGAGAACCTAACCATAACTCCCTGACTAGATAGGTATTTATATTCCTATGGTAGGCCCACCTAGTAACTCGTGGTGAGGTTTAGGTATTAGTGTAGGGGGTTAGGGGCCACTTTGACATTCAACATGAGACGTACGAACAGAACAGTAGTCTCTTGTAAAGATTTAATGACCTTCGGAGAGAGGAAACTCACCCAAAAATGAGATTGGTGCAATGTTCTCTCCACCTAGCTTGATGGACTCTCTACCTGGGTAACATCAAGCTAGGTAGAGAGAACATTGCACCAATCTCACTGAATCTTACTGAAGAAGAGGTAAAGCTAGCGCGTCAAAAACGCGCGTCCAAATGCCAGCTAACAGTGCACACTATACTGTATCGGCCTGTATGTGGGCTGCATGGAAATTAACCTCTTAACCTACACTGATGTGAAAATACAACTTTAGGGGATCTCTTGGCAGAGTGTTTCCTAATTGGTATGTTTTTAATATATTATGGCAGGAATGAACCTCATATGGTAGATAACATCACTCATATGGTAGATAACCTCACTCATAAGCAAGGATATGTTGAGTTTTATTTCTATAAATTCACTGCCTGTTCCTAATACTTATATTCAGCCAAAGAGAGCATCCTTCAGGAATTCATAGGGTTTAATATATACATATCAAGTTGTGGTTAGAAGTTATTTTAACCAAGTCATTGACACCTAATACAATTGAGTCTATTTCAGTATCTTTCTGTAATATTTTCTTGGTCTATATCTTGATACTTGATTATCATCTGTCTCTCCATATTCACACAAAAAGTCACTTTGTACTGATACTTCTATTAACAATGCCATTCTTGTCTTTTTCTCTTTACCACAATGTCCAATTTTGCAGGGCCGGTGCGTCCTATTAGGTGAACTAGGCAATCGCCTAGGGTGCCAACCATTAGGGGGTGGCAAAGAGCAGCCATGTGGGCCCATGAACGGAGCCTACCCTACTCGTGGCTGTGAAGAGTATAGAATAGATGGGCTGTGAGCAGCACCCATCCTGCTCACGGCCCAGAGAAGCATAGAATCAGCTGGATGCAAGCAGTGTCCATGAGCCATGCTAACTGAAAGGTGACTTTTAAAAGCCTGGCACGCACATTAATTTGGGGATATGCAAATAAGTTGGACTCACACACAAAAAGCAGATTTTAAAAACCACCCAGAATACATGTATCTTCAAAGTTTTCAAAAAGGGGTGGGGTGTGTGCAGGGCCTGGGCGGGCCATGGACATTTTAGGGCATGAACCAGAGACATGCACATAAATACTTACTCACCTGGGAGTATGCCCAGATCCCCTGCCACGTAAGTTTACTTCTGTTTTGTAGGAGGTGTAAGTTATAAATAAAAAAAAAAATAGGCAGATCTATGGGGTTTTAACAGTCGGAGTTAACTGGGGAAGTGAATGATATTAAACTAGGGGGTTTTGAAGGGTTATTTATTTATTTATTTATTTATTTATTTAAGGTTTTTTTATACCTGGGTGAACTGGGTACGAGCTGGTTTAACTGGCAATGGCATCAGTGCGCCACTTTTAAAATCCCCTGACTTACGTGGTAGAAGCAGGATCTGCATGTACATGCACGTGCCCACATAAAATTTGGTGCACATGTGCATGTGGCCAGATTATTTTATAGCATGGCACATAGTGCGTGTATGTTACAAAATGTCCATGACCCTGGTTGAGGGCCAACATATGTGCGCAAATGTGTGCCCGCATGCCAGTTTGAAAGTTATCATTCTTTTGTGCTTTCCTGTGTTCAACCATATATAGAACTTATCATTTGTAGCAAGCAGTTTAAAGCAATATCAAAACTGAAAAAGGACGTCTAAGACATTGGTTCAAATTAGACTCAGCAAATAAGTGGCAGAAATTGATTGACATCTGAAACCTGTTTTGTTTAAACTTAATTCACACTGAATTGGTGCTCTCAGCTGAATTTCCAGAGGACAGGCCTCCCTATTCATAGAAAAACACCATGAGACTTGAAAGGACATTGAGACTTGATCAGAAGTAATATCTGTACAATAGGTATGAACACACTATCAGTACAGCATATTTATTTTATTTATTTATTTATTTATTTAGCGTTTTTCTATACCGGCATTCATGATTAGAAACCACATCATGCCGGTTTACATAAAACAAGGAGTGAGAACAAGAAACGAAAAACAAGTGCAAGGAGAACAAAAGTTACATTACAACAGGGTCTTAAAACTGGGAAGAGAAATTAGAATAAGAGAGCCGAACGGTAGGGATTAAAATATTTACATTATTTACATTATGATATGAAATCTATTGTATAGTTTGCTGTCTCTTGTAAAATTACTATCATGGGCAAGCATGGGCAAGCTTGTACTACCACTGCCTATATAGTACCCATTATTTAGAATAACCAAAAATTTTAATTTTAGTGCTGTTAATATGCTACTTTCTTGACATTCAAATTTATGAATATGTTGCATTTGATGGACAGTGGGCCCATCCTGCGGCCCACTGTCCTTCCTACTGGCTGGGACTGGCTGCATGGCCTCTTCATGTCAAATCTGCCATGCTGCTCCTGGCAGTCCCGCTTGGTGTCCTTATCCTGAATGTGGCAGGAAGCTGTGCCACGCTTCTCCAGCCAGTCTCTCTCCAGTGCAGCAGGATGCCACTGAATCATCGGCCCCAGGACTGCCTTCTGGGAAGCCTCTCCTCCTGCTTCCCTAAGTGCGCACATGGCCAATTCCCCCACATTTAAAGGCCAGCGGCGGGAACAGCCGAGCAGCACCCTCTGATGACATCACTAGCTGGCTCCTATATAAAGCTGCTCCAGGTGCCGCTCCAGTGCCTCGGCAATAAGTCAGCTTCTCCTGGAGAAGTGCTTTGCCAGCGATCCTGACTCCTGTTCCTGATCCTGCTTCTTGGTTCTTGTCTCTGCTGTGGTGTTCCTAAGTCCATTTCTTCTGTACTTGTTTCCTGTAGTTGGTCTTCCTTTGGATCTCCTCATCTGTATTCAGTCTCCCCTCATCTGTATTCAGCGGCTCCTTGTGTCCTGTGGTCCCTTGTCTTCCTCCTCTTTGTCAGCCTCCTTGGATTGATCTCTGACTGACCTTAGACTGAATCTCACGCTGCTTGAATTTTGCCTGCCACTGACTACTGCCTGTACTCCATCTTTGTTTGGACTCTGCTTGCCTCCAACCATTCCCTCGTCCAGACTTCACTGCCTGTCACCTGCTTGTGGCCTGACCTGACTGTGTCTTGACGTACTGGCCTGCCTCATCCGCTGAGCTTCAGATCTTCTCCATGGAGGCCCGTGCCTAAGTTCAGCCAGCCTCGGTACCCGAGGGCTCAACCTAAGGGGAACGAGAGCTGGTAGTGAAGCTCCTGTTGGGCCTCTGCTCCAGATAGCTCCACCTACCAATGGTGGGGACATGTAGGGCTCCTCCCTGCAGGTTGCGCCAATCCCGCCTCAGGATAAGGGTCCACTTCCGCAACAGATTGTTCAAGTGCCATGCTGACATAACCTTGATGTGTTGTCATGCATTCACCCTTGTGATGATATCTTCCCACACATTTTATTAGAATTGATGAGAATACCCCAATTTCGGAGGCCAAAATAGGCTGCAATGCCTCCCCATAGTCTTTATTAATGAATAATTGAACAAATAAAATGAATAAACAATGTTTTTTAAACTAATGAATCATATGGATGTGTTATTTGAATGAATAATGAACTTAAACAAAAATGTCTCCTCTGCACATCCCTAATATGAATAAGAAGGACAAGAGCTGGAAACTGTCAAACTAGAAATACTTGAAGGAGAAATTATCTCAGGTATCTTCATGGTTATCAATGTAATGAAGCAACTTGAAAGCAAACATTGTGCTCAATTGCATAACTAGAGATATAAGCAGGAAAAAGTTGCCTTGAGGTAGCATGTTTTCCCCCAATTTAAATATCATATGATAAATGCTGCACTGTTTATTGCACTGTATTATATAATGACAGAATGCTGCCTAATTCTATGGTGTTTTGCCACTGAAATATTATCTATAAAAGGCAAAAAAAAAAAAAAAAAGGTACTGTTCTTAGACAAAGTAAGAACATCCATTCCTGTCCTCAAATCTTTATTCTCCTTAACATCTCAGTCTGAGCATATTCTCTTCAGCCCCTATCATAGATGTCAGCCAGGAAGATGCATAATCTAAAATGATCAACATAGAGATTAAAATGAGGGTCATGATGTTTTGAGCAGCTCCTAAAAGCCATAAAGTTGCATAGAGCAGGAACTGGCACTAATGTGTATCTGTAGAGTGTTGCATATGTCTCATAGTATGTCTCATATGTCTCATAGTACTTTAGAAATGATACCTACTACCATTGTCCGTACGGAAAATGGCGCCGGCAGGAGATCGACTGCAGGAGGTCGTTCAGCGAGGTCCGGAACCCTCACGAGATTTCCGGACCTCGCTGAACGACCTCCTGCAGTCAATCTCCTGCCGGCGCCAATTTCCGTACGGACAATGGCGCCGGCCATACGTGTATGGCCGGCGCCATTTTCTGTACGGAAAACGATTTGCGGCAGGAAATCGCTCCTTGACCCCCGCTGGACCCCCAGGAACTTTTGGCCAGCTTGGGGGGGCCTCCTGACCCCCACAAGACTTGCCAAAGGCCAGCGGGGGTCCGGAACGACCTCTTGCATCGAATCGTTTTCGTCTATGGCCGCCGCCATTTTGCGGCGGCCATTTTGAAAAATGGCGCCGGCTGAAGACCTCACGATCTAGTGTGCCGGTTTTCGTGCTCTCCCCCTTCCCCCGATTTAGCCACGGACCGCCGCTACGGAGGACTCCCAGGTAATTTAATGCATTTGGGGGGGGGTTCGGGAGGGTGGGGGATTTAATTTAAAGGGTCGGGGGTGGGTTTTAGGGGGTTTTAGTGTGCCGCTGGACCACCAGGTAATTTAAAGCATTTGGGGGGGGATTTAATTTAAAGGGTCGGGGGTGGGTTTTAGGGGGTTTTAGTGTGCCGGCTCACGATTTTAACGATTATGACGATACTTTACACACACAAACGGCAACAATATGATTCCCTCCCCCTCCCAGCCGAAATCGATCGTTAAGACGATCGAGGACACGATTCACATCTCTAATGTTTATAAATAATCTGGAAAGGGGTACGATGAGTGAAGTGATCAAATTTGCCGATGACACAAAATTATGCAGAGTAGTTAAATCTCAAGCAGATTGTGATAAATTGCAGGAGGACCTTGTAAAACTGCAAGATTGGGCTTCCAAATGGCAGACAACATTTAATGTGGACAAGTGCAAGGTGATGCATATAAGGAAAAGTAACCCTTGCTGTAGTTACACAATGTTAGACTCTTTCTTAGGAGTTATCACTCAGGAAAGAGATCTAAGCGTCATCTAAGTGTCGACTCAGTGTGCTGAGGAATTCAAAAAGGCAAACAGAATATTAGGAATTATTAACAAGAAAATGGCAAATAAAATGATGGATGTCATAATGCCTCTGTATTGCTCCATGGTGAGACCGCACCTTGAATACTGTGTGCTATTCTGGTCACCACATCTCAAAAAAGATATAGTTGCTCTGAAGAAAGTGCTGAGAAAGGTGACAAAAATGATAAGGGTCATGGAATTGCTCCCCTGTGAGGAAAGGCTAAAGATGTTAGGGCTGTTCAGTTTGGAGAAGAGATGACTGAGGGAGGATATGACAGAGGTCTACAGAATCATGAAATGACTTGAACAGGTTAATATAATTTGGTTATTTACTCTCTCTGAGAATAGAAGTACTAGGGGGCACAATATGAAGTTAACAAGTAATTCATTTAAAATAAATCAAAGAAAATTATTTTTCACTCAGCACATAGTTAAGTTCTGGAATTCATTGCCAGAGGATGTGTTTACAGCAGTTAGTATAACAGGGTTTAAAAAGGGTTTGGATATGTTCTTACATGAAAATCTATAAACTACTATTTAATTAATTAACAATAGTAGCTTGAGATCTATTTAATGTTTGGGTACTTGCCAGATACTTATGACTTGGATTGGCCACTGTTGGAAACAGGATGCTGGGCTTGATGGACCCTTGGTCTGACCCAGTATAGTATATCTTATGTTCTTATGTTGCATATTAAATGAACTGCATAAATAAAATGCCCTCTTGCATATTTTGAAGTTTCACAAAAGTATTCTTCCTCTAACCTTGAAACAGCGTTACCTATCATCACACATTCCTCCTATACTCTGTGACTGATTTTGGATTTTGACACCCCTAGGCTCTGTTGGTGCTTACACCCTTTGACCCCCCCTCCCCTTTACTCCAACAGGGGTTAAAAGATCAGAAGATATAAGGCACAGGTATTTTTGCTCTGCTTCATCTGCTTCAGGTTTACCTCCTCCCCTCATGACCCTAAATATAAAGAAAAGAAGTGGATGGAATGGGACATGATTGTGAAGCAGAGTGCCTTTTCTTTCCTCCCTGCTTTGTACTATGGCCTCATCCTTCTCTTCCTGTTCCCTGTAGAAACCAAGAGGGGATGAGATGGAATAGAGCAGTTTGCCTTTGCTCTGCCTCTATCAGTCTCACCCCTTCCCCTTCATTCCTCTGCACTGGGGGCGGCTGCAGCAGGAAGCAGAAGGCTGTTCTCTGATGAGTGAGATTCAGAACAGCTGGGAGACAGCAATTCTTAGGTGGGCCTGCTGCTCTTCCCCCCACCCCAGATTTTTGCCACCCTCGGCAGAGATGCTTATTGTGCAATAGCAAAATCCAGGCCTGCTTATACTATAAATATGGGTTAAACATGGCCCCAGTCATTCTGCATTGTACACCTATTATTTATTTTAATTAGTTTAATAAGCCCTGTGTATGTTAAAAGACTTTTCAATGTTTTTAAAGTTTATCTCGAAAATGTCACTTAACCTATAGTATGAACAATAAATTATGCAGTGGCTTATTGTAGCATTTAAGATCTTTAACTCTCTGTAAGTAAATGTGAAAATATTATTAATGTATTACTGTGTTTATGCAGTAATTATAAGTGAAGCATAACAAATAACAAACATCGCTGAAAATGTGCTTTTATATTATTTTTCTCTACCTAATCTGCAATTACTTTTTCATAGTATTGTTCATTTTCTGGGCATGCAATGAAAGATGGAATCACAAAGCACCTGAAATCTATTTAAGAAGTCTCAATCAGTGATTCAAAGCTAGAACATACTTTATTTTTCAATTCTGGAATAGTCCATTATGAAAATTCTGTTGCAGTTATGTTATTCTTCATTTGTTTGGCACCATATCTCTCTCTCTCTAAAGAGAACATGATGCAGGAATGGCATTTATTCTATAAAGTGATTTTTTTTTTTTTTACTTCAAGTCCTAGAAGCTACTGGTTTGAACGCACAAACTATAAATGTATATCACCCTGAAGGGCTTTAGATCATAATCCTCTTAGCCTTAAGTACGACTCTTGAAGTTTCATGAGAGACCAAGTTTTCAAGTTGATCTATAATTACACTAGAGATTCTTACAACAGTTAGCAAAAATTGTTTTGAAGGATTTTTAAAGACAATCTGTATTTCGAGGAATGAAAGAAACAGCTTAAAATGTTTTCATGGGAATGTCCAATTTTCAAATCCATTTACCTGGGAAAAAGAGCTATCTGAAAATAGCCCGCCTTTTATTCGAGTAAAAGAAAGTACAGAGATCAACAATGCATATACCTTTACCCATAGGAAAAGTAGATGAGATGAGAGGAAGGGTTAGCTTGGGGGAGGCAACAGGATGTGTAGTTTTGCATTTTTAAAACTATGCAGAAAAAACAAGCAGAGCCAAGGTGGTGGTGGTGGTGGGGGGGGGGGGGGGTGGAGGAAGGAATTGGATTCTAGCGACAACCAACATGGTCTGAAGAACTGATATGCAGACACTTGTGAAAAAGCACAGGACTGCTTCTATGGCCAAGTCCATAAGCAAAGCACGTCAAACAGATCTGTCTGAATTTTCAAGAAGACTCATCACCTAGCAAAAGAGAAACATGGGGGTAACCTGTACAAACCAGCAGATATTACCATAAGAAGCTTACTGGGCAGACTGGATGGACCATTTGCTCCTTTTCTGCCATCATTACTATGATACTGCAACCCCCCATCCCTTACACGGGTTTGCAAAGAACCAGGAAACCCATGTGGGAGAGGGGGCAGGGTGATGCAGGGCCCATGAGTATGCAAGGGTTGCAGGAGGCCTCATGCTGAATTTCCTGGGTCTGAATGCTGCTGCTGCTTGGGTTGTGGAGCCAGCGCCGAGACATAGAGGTGAGGGGGGATGCTTTAAAAGGTGCCGGGCCTGGATTTAGGCATGCATCGGCAACAATGATGATATCCTGGCGCCAATACAAATTTGGCACCAGAGGCAATTACTTATGTTGCCCATACCTAAATTTAGACTTCAGCTTTCTTCTTCATGGGTTCACATGTTCCTTTTCATTCTTCCATTGGTAAAATCTAAAAGCACAGCATTTCATGTTACTATGGACAAAGAAGCTCTTACATAGGTACATTAGAAAGTCTGTTTTAACCCAAGGATGTGGATGTTTTGTGAGTGGGACTACTAACTATTCTATTTCTTAATCACTCTGCAAGAAAGCATGTGATTCCATGCACCCTCAAAGTATGTAACAGTTAAAAGTACACAACTTTGAACTTGATATGGTTCAAGGTCTTGTTAATACTAAGGAATGCAAAAAAAAAACAACCCAAATCCTGTACCAGCTTTGTTCATAGTCTTACAGAGTAGATAAGCACAGGATTCCTCATTTGCAAATGTTTAACCTATCAAAGACATTATTAGGCTGTATTTTCAAGGCTACATGCAGAGCAAACTAATGCATATCCAGATTGTAGGTGTTGATTAGACAGTTGAGCTTACAATGAGAATTACACAAATGCTGCCACATCTAAATTGGCCTTGGTCTTTAGCCCAGATGCAAATTTAATGAATTCCATAGGGACTAAGGAATGCACAAATAAAACAAACTATGTTACAGTACTGAATGCAGATCATAAAATAAAGGAAAATAATATAGTTGGAAACAAAAGGAAAAGATCAATGAACTCTCAGAAATCAAAAATGTCTACATTTTAACAGTGTTATCTATGAACAAATCAGCAATTAATACAAGGTTGACAAAGTTCAGTATTACAGTGCTTACCAATCTTTTCCAATCTGAAGCATACTTGCATGAATAAAATTTCTATTAGAATATGCCTTTCCCAATTAATAATAATTAATAAAAACCTTTACTTTTAGTGAGCAATGCAGAATATTAGCAGCCACATCAGTCCTGGAGAAATTTGTTTTACTTACGGGTTATGACAGCTTTTATTAGACTACCTTAAGAATCATAATATGCAAAGATCCAGTTTACTTTTAGTGAGAAACATGACACATTTCTGATGTGCTGCATTCTTTGATACAGGCTGGAAACTGTAAATTTAGTGAATCAGTGCCTCGAGGATATTAGCATCTGGATGACTAGGAATAATCAGTACTGGTGCAAGGGTCTGCAACCAACCTAGGCAGCAATGACATAGCAGCATCATGTGATAACTTTCTCCCAAACCCCACAGATTGCACACCACGAACCTCCAAGGCTCTATTCAAACACCGTAAACTTTCCCAACTCCATGCCTCTCCGTCCTCATTCACTGCTTTAAAAAATGACATCCTCAAGTCCGACAATGGCACCCCACCCACTTCTGACACTCTAGGCGGCCACCTGGTCTGCCTAAAGTTCCCACCAGCCTTGTGAATAATTCTGCTAAATTTAAGATTCTTTATGTATGTAAGGTATTGTCACATCATTTCTACTTTCTCCTGGTTTTAGACAAAATTTCCTTTCTTTTAAAAGATCAAGCTCAGGATTAGGAGGTCATGGAGATAAACATCTTGAATGTCTTCAAGAATGCTTTTATGTATCTCTGGTTCATATGCCAACTGCGTCCTTATTTATTTATTTATTATATTTGTATTCCATCAATCTACAAATTTTGGTGGATCTTATTTAGATTGCTCCTACCTAACCACCTTCATTAGGGCTTTGAGTATCACATGGCTTGATTATGACAATGTCCTTCTTACAGGTCTCCCAGTGAAATCCATGCAGAATATTGTAACTTGTTTAAAATACTGTTCCTTAGTTGCTTTCCAGTTTTAGATTTATGGACAATATCACCTTTGTACTGAAGGAGCTGAATTAGTTATTTACTCATTTTAATGTGATTTACAATCATGGTATAGGCCTTTAAAGCACTGAATGCACAGGATCCAACTTAATCAGGATCATTATTTGAAGTATATACTCCCTCCACTCTACATTTGCCCACATTTTTGAGGAAGTGAAACTCACCAGAATCCAGAAGACTATTTTCCTGTTTTATCTCATCTCTAAATAACTCCATCCCTAACAAGATGTGATTTACATCAGATTATCTATTATTCAGATGATTGGTAAATACCTCACTTTTTCATCAGGCAAATGAAAAATGATTTCATTTTGTTTTTATCCTAATTCTAGTTTAACTTGTACATTTGTATGGTTTTAAAATCATTATTTACTAGTTAATTTAATACTATGCCAGTTAAGGTTAATAGTTTTTCAATGTCTTTTAATTGCTCTTGTCTGCATTGTTTATATATATTTTAACTTATTTGATTCAATATAATTGTTATTGAAATTTTTGTTGCCTGCCTTGAACAACCTGTTGGTAAGCCATGTTAAAACTTAAGTGTATTGTTGTTATTTTGTATTACTTTATATTGGCAGCACCACTTTCAGTTCATATCATATCAACCTCAAATTATACCCTCATTTGCTCTTAATTAATAAATTAATAATTTTTATTCTGCTTTGACAGAAAGCAGAAGCAGACTACTAAACTAAAATAAACTAAGAATAAACATAAAAACAAAATACACACTTGCCAGGTTCTTATGGCCTGGATTGGCCACTGTTGGAAACAGGATGCTGGGCTTGATGGACCCTTGGTCTGACCCAGTATGGCATTTTCTTATGTTCTTATGTTCTTATGTACATAGGAATAAAACAAGATTGTTTGCCATAAGAACATAAGAAATTGCCATGCTGGTTCAGACCAAGGGTCCATCAAGCCCAGCATCCTGTTTCCAACAGAGGCCAAACCAGGCCACAAGAACCTGGCAATTACCTGCTATAGATGACTACTATACTATCTATAGTAGGATGAATTAGCCATTACATGTGGATGATGTCATCCACATGTAGTCCAGCAGCACCAAATGGACTCGACTCTTCAAGCTAGTAGATCTTTAAGCTCTATTCAGCATGTGCAAGATTTCCCACATGGGTGTTACTTTACAAGTCTCCTCAGTCTGTAAAAGAGGTAATCTAGCTATATTTTCTACTCTAAAGGAGGTCGGTAGGTATTCTATGGCTAATTCATCCTATTAGCTATGGAAAGAAAACACTATTTATGGTAAACAAACTTGCTTTTTCCATCAATAAGCAGACTGAATTAGCCATTATATATGAGACCCTAGTTGAGTGTTCCATCTTATGTAACTCATCTTATGCTACAATGAAAAGGTGTGAGCTAAATATACCAAATAAAAAAAAAAAAATACATTTGCTTTGTAAGCAAGCTGGCCCTCACCATGGAGAGTGGGCTACAAGCAGACTATATTTTGCAAAACTGCTTGTCCAAATTTAGTTTAACCTTTGAGTAGTTATCAAGAGAGTAGTGTTATGTAAAGCTATGAATGAAGACCAAATTGAAACTTTGCAGATATCTTCAATAGGTACCTCTAGAAGATGCACAATGGAAGCAGCCATGGATCTCACTTGATAAGCCTTCACAAAGTCTTTGATTTGCTGTCGTGCTAAGGTGTAGCAGTGAGGAATGCACTCAGCCAACCAGCTGGAGAATGTACACTTGAGAACCACTACTCCTAGTCTGTTGAGATCATATGAGAAACAGTTGAGAGGTTTTCTGATGTGTCTGAATTTGTTTGTTATAATGTGATATGAACCTTTTGCAGTCCAGACTATGTAGGGCTTTTTCACCTTCATGCATGTGGGGCCTAGTAAAGAAGCTAGGCAACATGATGGATTAATTAATATGGAAAGCCGAAATAGACTTTTAGGAGAAACCTCAGGTGAGTTCGGAACATAGAGTATAGTGGACGAGAGCTTGGAGTTCACTGACATTCCTAGCTGAAGTCACTGCAACAAGGAACATCACTTTACATTTCAAATACCTCAGAGAAGCTGACTCCAGTGGCGCCTAGTAACCAGTCAGGCCAATGTCATTTTTCAAAATGATGCTGATCAAACTTTATCCCTGTCATGTGACTTAGCCAAGGTCTGGGAATTGGCCCTAGGCTACTTTTCAGTAGAGATGAGCTTAGTTTTTCCGTGTTGGGTCAGATTTCAGTTTGGGCGCTTCGTTGAAAAATTTTGTTTTCCCATGGATCATTTTTCGGTGGCACAGATCGGAAAAAATGAGACAGAAAATGAATCGAAAAAAAAAAGAATTAGAAAACAATCACCCCAACCCTCAATTTTACTTTATTACAAACCCCCCCCCCCCCCCATCATCCCAATCCCTCCCCAAGACTTACTAAAAGCCCTGGTGGTCCAGCAGGGTCCCGCGAGCGATGTCTCCCTCTCAGGCCATCGGACCATTGGGCCTACCATGAATCAAAATGGCGCAAGTGCCCTTTGCCCTTATGATGTGACAGGGGCTACCGGTGCCATTGGTCGGCCCCTGTCACATGGTAGGAGCAATGGACGGCCGGCGCCATCTTAGAAAATGTCGATGACCCGAGAGGGAGACATCACTTGCAGGACCCTGCTGAACCATAAGGGCTTTTAGTAAGTCTTGGGGAGGGATCGGGAAGGTGGGGGGGGGGTTGTAATAAAGTAAAATTGAAGGGTTGGGGTGGTTTGTTTTTTTTTTTAATAAATGTGCCCCTCACCCTCGCACTAACACGAAAAACGAATTTTCCCCAAAGTTTGGGGAAAATCCATTTTGGGGTTCGGGTCCCCAGAACCAGGACGAATCAGGCAATTTCATTGAAATTGCCTAATTCATGATAAAAGAATGCACATCTCTACTTTTCAGTTAGCAAAATGCACTGAAAAGCTAACAGATCCATGCTATCCATGTTGCACTTCAGTTTGGCTTCTGTTTTCCTACTGGGGCCATCTCAAGGCAGTGAGCCAGAATCTCAGAGGGCTTTTGGGGAGGGTATACAGATGATGGTGGAGGAGATGAAAGTGATTCAAGCTGACCTCAGGAGTCTGATCAGTTTGGTGATCTGCCTCTATGACATTTAAGAGCACCTCTGAAGAGCAGTTCTGAAGCTCTTCACCATGAGGCCTCCACCACATCAACCAGACTTCTAAGTCTGTGATATCTGGCCTACCTTGGTCCCTTGGCCTTTTTTTGTTCCTGTAAATAGTTTCATCCTATAATGCTCCACCCTATCTCAGTTTATAATTATATTAATATATATATAATCATATTATATAATCATATCATATAGTATATTAAAATGTTTCAAGTTTATATTCATTTTTTTTTTTTGGGGGGGGGTTTCCATTATTTACTACATCCTATGATCTATTTTCTATAAAAGTAAATTCCCTTTAAGGATATCATAAAGCCATAACTCTCTGAACCACACATAGCCTTCCATGTCCCTTGCCATTCTGAGTTGTCCAATAATTGTTAGACTCCTCTTATCTACCCTTTTATCAGCATATGCAGTTGGTTTACATGTGTTAACCTTGCATCCCTAAAACTGCTAACAGTAAGGAAGAGTACTAAAGGTATATATCAATAAGTACCACTTACCTCTTCAAATTGCACTAGATGTGAGTGCAAGCCAGAAGCATGGGTTTTGTGTATAAAGTTTCTATTATTTTAGGTATCCCTTAATCACAGCATAGGGAGATTAGAAGCACATATGAGGTGGCCTATATCATACCTCTGTTAACAATACTTGTTAGCAGAGGTATGACATAGATGTTTTAGTAAGAACTCCATTCACCTGACACAGGTTTCTGCTTAAAGGTCTATTAAGTAACATCCATATCCTATAGATTTCAGATGTACAGAAAATATAAAATAAATACAATATTTCTATGATTATAGAGATGGAATGTCTACCAGCCTTAAAACACATGTCAGATTAATGAGCAGCATATAGCCTACCCCTCTCCATGCACATAATGGCTATCATTATAGGTAGAACACTGCTTTTATTCCTGACATTTCCCAGCACCCATCTGCCTATCTCTTCAAAGACTTAAACATAAACATCTTCCTTTCAAAGAAACTGCCTCCTAGAGGACTGCTAGCCTCTGTTGTACAAGAGATTCAGGATCATGTGCTTTTTGAGAACTTTTAGATCAATGCTCTCAGCTGAGAGCAATCAGCCACTCTTGGATATTAAATTAGCTAGCACTCTCACATTTTTCCACCATTGATAAATGGTATGGACTATAACACTGAACAGATTTAAGACAATCATCACAGCTGGACTAACACTTGGTGATTGGTCTGAAGTGTAATTGTCATCAGCTATATACCATTCATACTGAATAAACAGGACAAAGATTTGGTAGTATAGAGGAAATGACTGAGTTTCTAATGGGCTAGATATATTGTAAGACACAGGACACAGTTTAAAGACTATGAGATACATACTACAAAACATAAGGTCCATTTCCAGATGGTGAGAAATACTGGTTCACTGGGAATAAGGGCAAGTCTAATAAAGTTATCAACCAAATATCTGATGATGATATTTTTATGCACACATTCCATGCTATCCTAACATCCAAAATATAACTTATGGAGGTAGAATAGCAGCAGGCTTGTGGTATAAAGGACTTGCAGGCCAAGACTAGGTCTTACCCACATAGCAACATATCGGGAGAAACAATAGCCCAGATACTAAAATCCCAGAGTTGATGGTTCAAGTGCTATCCCTTGTGTTGATAATTCTGTACTCACTAGTATCCAAAAACACATATAATAATAGTGGACAAAATACATGTGTATCAAAGCTTTAAAGAATATACAAGAGTATCCTACTGCCATATATGTAATAACAAACATGCATATATTTGCTATCTATTTTAATCAAATGCACATGCACTATTTATCTGCATATGTTCTGTCACTTTACATGTGTAAATGCATGCAATTTACTTGTGTATGTGAGTATAAAGGGTTGGCTCCCAGTGCATTTCTTCCTACTTGCCAAAGACAATTAATCCCTCAGCAGACCTGGCTTATCATTGCAAATATACCCCATCATTCATCAAAAAAGTTAATAACACACGCATTATCAAAATGGGGAGTATTTATTGAAATTTGTAAGTTACCACTTCGCATGGCATGGTAAACTTAGGGCGCAGGGCACTGTAATAATCCCTATTTTCACATGAGAGAGAGAGAGAGCCTATCTACAAGGCCCTCATAATAAAGTATATCTGTATAGGAGGGCCACCTGAATATCAGCTTGCACGTGGCCAAGAGGAGCACAGCTCTACAGAGCAGGACCTCGTCTCTCCTGAAGGTGTGGTCACACCAGAAGAGAGAAACTTAGTAGCACTGAATGCCAGACTGGTGGAAGAAATGGCAGGACTACAGACCGAGATGCAGGGCATGCAGCAGGAGATGCAGGCTGCTTATCAGGAGCTAGGGTAATTCACGATGCTACAGAGGCCCAGACAGAAGTGTGGAGGGAGATACTGTAAAACTTGCCCCATCAGTTGCAGCCTCCACCAACCTCATACTATTTCATGCATATAGGGAAAAATAATCCATGCTATAATTACACAATGTTGGGTTCCATATTAGGTGCTACAACCCAAGAAAGAGATCTAGGCGTCATTGTCGGTTCAGTGTGCTGCGGCAGTTAAAAAAGCAAACAGAATGTTGGAAATTATTAGAAAGGGAATGGTGAATAAAACGGAAAATGGCATAATGCCTCTGTATCGCTCCATGGTGAGACCGTACCTTGAATACTGTGTACAATTCTGGTCGCCGCATCTCAAAAAAGATATAATTGTGATGGAGAAGGTACAGAGAAGGGCTACCAAAATGATAAGGGGAATGGAACAGCTCCCCTATTAGGAAAGACTAAAGAGATTAGGACTTTTCAGCTTGGAGAAGAGACGGCTGAGGGGGGATATGATAGAGGTGTTTAAAATTATGAGAGGTCTAGAATGGGTAGATGTGAATTGGTTATTTACTCTTTTGGATAGTAGAAAGACTAGGGGGCACTCCATGAAGTTAGCATGGGGCACATTTAAAACTAATCGGAGAAAGTTCTTTTTTACTCAACACACAATTAAACTTTGGAATTTGTTGCCAGAGGATGTGGTTAGTGCAGTTAGTATAGCTGTGTTTAAAAAAGGATTGGATAAGTTCTTGGAGGAGAAGTCCATTACCTGCTATTAAGTTCACTTAGAGAATAGCCACTGCCATTAGCAACGGTAACATGGAATAGACTTAGTTTTTGGGTACTTGCCAGGTTCTTATGGCCTGGATTGGCCACTGTTGGAAACAGGATGCTGGGCTTGATGGACCCTTGGTCTGACCCAGTATGGCATTTTCTTATGTTCTTATGTTCTTAATGCACACCCCTAATATCTTCTGCTTGGTGCAGTATACCTCCATGTTTCCCTCAAGGATAGAAATTGCACTCCATGCGGTTATCCAACGACATAATAAGAGTAGTAATATTAACAATCCATTAAAACCAAACTGTCAAACCCATGAATTACTGTTAGCAACATTTTTACTGGGTGAGCAAAAATTACTGCTAGCAACATTTTTACTGGGTAAGAGGTCTTCTTGATAATTCAGAAAATACTGCTTGATGTTTTTTGCTTTGGGACTTGGCCAGAGAAGCCATCCTGCCCTTTTTCCCTTATATCTGTGTGTCAGTACCCCAGACTATAAAAGTCAGTTCCCATGTTGGTTGTTGTCTGTATCCCTTGTCCCCTTTCCCTCCTACCACCTTCAAAGCGGGGAGCGATGTTGCAGTTGCGTCAAAAGCATCAAGGCTATTCATTGAGAATAGTAATTCCCATACCTTCTGTCACCCTGAATCAAGGGGCTTGATTTAGAGTGACATGGAATTAAATGTAGCAAGTGTAAAATATTTTTTAAAATGTTTAAAAAAATTAGCAATGTACAAAATAAAAACAAAATAATAGGGAGAGAAAGGACAAATTAGGGACATAACTATTTGCATAACAAAAAAGGCCCCTGAGGCCTCAGTAGGACAGATCATGATATACCTATGTGGATGATTGCCTAGTAGCTCAAGAGTGGCTGTGAGGCTCTTTTGAGAGTGCACGTGTTTCTCCAAGTCATCCACCAGCTTCCTGATGTCTGCTCATATCTCATAGACATCTTCCTTCATCCACTGGAAGGTGACCCCCATAGCTGCAAAAAACTGGACCTCTGAGCTTAAAGCAGCTGCTCCAACTGCATATACAGCTTCTGCAGCAAGTGGGTGCTGGCCAGATTCAAGGGCAAGCTGCCCAGTGAGAAGCTCATCTTCCTCTACCTGCAATTGCTGGCAACCATCAGGAACTACATCCTGAGGTCCCTGAAGAAAACAGGAGGGAGGCCCTATAGGGAAGGAGACATGAAGTGGAGCCTGTTGAGGCTAAGAATGAGGGCTGCCTATTGTTGGTGGTGGTGGGGGAGTGGTCTGGCTGGCAGGCCACTGCAGATGGTGGTGGTGGATATTGTGGTATCTGTGAAAAGAGAAAAAATGAGTGGCAAGCTTTCAGCTGGTATGCACTGGGATTTGCCATGCTGCATCATACAAACTATAGGAGTATATTCTATTTATGGGAGAGTTGGAGGCAATGGGATATGATCCTGGCTGTGGTACACCCATCTGTTCTAGCGTGTTGAAAGTCCTTATATAAGTTCCATCAGAAATTCGGTCTTTTATATAGTTGCACTTTAAAGCACAGTGCCTATCTAATGATAAGAGCTCTGAGGTTGCCCCATTAACTGATTGTGTCTTGCAGTCCAATGCTTCAACAGACATGATGCTGCCACAAGGCAAAGGGTACTTGTTGGAAGGAGGCATAGAGATTCGCTGGTGATGATATTTGGAGTTGATCTTAATACCCTCCTTATTTTTATTGTCTGTAAATACAGTAAAAATAGTGGCTCATGATATTGCAGATCCAAATCAAAGTATTGCTGAGACTCTTTGGTCCTTGATGACATTTCAATGATTTTGATTCTACCCCTGATGAAGCTTGGTTAAGCGATACATTGGCTGTGTCGGGTTCACCTTAATGTTAAACATCAAAACTGTTGGGAGTGTTTTACATGCTTTCAAAACTTTTTCTTGAAAAATGTGTTTAAAAAACTGTCTTGAAAAAACTTTTTTCATTAGACAAGGCGGATGATCGAACTGACCAGATGGTTCAGTTTTTTGAACATACCGACAGGCTTGCTGAAACCTTCTATCTAAATTTAGTAGGAACTGCTGACCTTATTGGTTTATTATTGTCTGTGGTTTCCCTCATTTTGATTTGGATATTTCATTTGGATCATCTTTGGCTCTCTGTGAGATGGATAGATACCTATTGGCTCTAGAAGGAACAAGCTTTATGTGCATTAGGAATACTTCCAACTACTAATTGATACATAGTATTGTTGGGTTGCTGATCAATAATGGGGTCTATAATGAAAGCAGCAAATAGACAGACTATGTTGACATCTCCCTGATTGCATTTAGGGAACTTACCCCCAGTCATCTACTGCCTGGTACACAGCTGCTTCAGCCATTACCTTTCCCCGTGACGTAGCTCCC
This sequence comes from Rhinatrema bivittatum, assembly GCF_901001135.1. Taxonomy (NCBI): domain Eukaryota; kingdom Metazoa; phylum Chordata; class Amphibia; order Gymnophiona; family Rhinatrematidae; genus Rhinatrema; species Rhinatrema bivittatum. The sequence continues at coordinate 107,066,847 of NC_042615.1, read as the reverse complement.
AGACTTTCTTCTTGAGATGGTATGATGCATGTTTCCATTCATGTACCAACCCCTAAAAAGAGCAACTAATCCTTCCCAAAATATTACACTTTCTAAATAAATGAAGAATGTCCACTTAAACACAGTCTTCCCAAGACATTTTCTACAAGAGTAGTATCAGACAAAAGTTCCTTGATTAGAATCTGCAGCCATTTGCCATACAATGGGCTATAAAATATATCATAAATGGCACAATATCTGTAATGAGTCTGGTTGCTAGACAAGAGTCCTCACTGAGCCATGTGGACCTGCTCTATCCTCTGCCTTGAAGGCTGCATAAAGCAGGAAGGCCAGACCTATATAATCCTCCATCATAGGTTACTCCTCATCTCAGCATGAAGTCTCTTCTCTGCATTTGACCCCTAGTCCATGTATTCTTTGTCGGGTAATCTTGTTTTTATTCCTTGCCTTGCTCTTGCTCTATTTAGATCTCTCAGTAGCCTAATCCTTGTTCTTGCTCTTTTCTTGCTCTTGGTCTATTTAGGTCTCCCAATGGCCTAAATCTTGTTCTTTTTACTTGCCTTGCCCTTGCTCTGTAGAGGCTTCCCACACTAGGCAAGGAACACACTAACTGTGTGTTCCTTGCCTTGCTTCTTGTCCTATCTTGGTCTCCCAGTGGCCTATGTTTCCTTTGAACTCCAAGCCTTGTCTCTGTCCTGTCTGGGCCTCCCAGTGACCTTCCTAGCTTGTGTACTCCTAGCTTGCCCATATTCATTCTGGGCCTCTCAGTGGCCTTCCTTGTCTATGTGTTCCTTGTCCTGTCCCTGCTTGCTTCTGTCTTGCCTAAGTCTTATTTATTATTTATTTATTTATTTTTGTGTACCGATATTTGTAGTAGCTTCATACCGGTTTACATCAAATGTACAAGTGATAACAGATAAAATAAACATAAGAAACATTGATAAAAAAAACATTAATTGCAAATAAAATATTAAATCTAATCTAAAATAGCATAAAACAATACATCATGAGACATAATAAAATATTATTAAAACAAAATAAGACTAGCCTAAAAAATACCTTCATCGACACTGAACTCTTCACATAAATGCCTGCAGGAATAGCCACGTTTTCAATTTCTTTTTAAAAGCCTTCATGAGGCCTTACCCAATTCCTCCCCCTGTCGAGGCCTCACAGTGGCCTTCCATGCTTGTGTGCTCCTAACCTTGCTCTTGCATTGTTTGGCCCTTCCAGTTGTCCTTCATAATAGTGTATTTCTAGCTTTCTCCTGTCATGTAGTATGTCTTTCTACAGCTCCATGTCCATGTTGTTCCCTAGTACTGCCTTTGCTATTCCATGCCTTGTCTATCCCCTTGTTTGTCCATGGTCCTTTACTGCCCTGTGTTGATCTGCCTGTCTCTGTCATGCCAGTGTATTCCCTGTCTGTGTTAGTGTGCCCAGGTCACCTTTTTGTCTGTTGCCTTCTGCTGCTGGCCAGTCTCTGTAGGTGCTCTGTCCCTTATCCTGTGCACCACCAGCCATAAGACCTACAAGCCACCAGCACAGGAGGACCTAAACTGAAGGGAAGGTGGTTTGTCAGGCAGAAGACCTCATGCCTGACATGTTAGCTTCTGACCCCTACATTCCTTCACACAGCCATGACAATATCTCAGTCATCTACCAACTTGTACTTTTATCTACTATTGAAAAAAAAATTTGTATCAGTGAAAAAAATTCTTACTGATAATTAATATAAAATTAATATAAAATCTGAAAACCTGGATCTTCAGCCAGACTTTCAATGATGATTTAAGCAATCCACAATTGTGATGCCTTAAGCCTCCCATCCTTCTCCCCTCTTCTCTTCTCCGCATACCTACCCCTTCCTCCTTCCATTGCCTACCCCATCCCCCCTTTTTTCCTTCTTTTCCCATTCATACTTTCTTGTATTCAGAGCACGAGTTTGTATATACCTTCCTCGTTTTTCGTTTCTATTTTCATTTTCGTTATTTGACTTAAGTTATTTTTAGTTATTTCCTGTTACAACCTAATCCATATGCTATTTGCATATACTTTTGATTCTCAAATTGTTCTATGTATCATTGTTTCGTTTCAATGTAAACCGGGGTGAAGGCATGTGCTAAACCTCGGTATATAAAAGCTTCAAATAAATAAATAAATAAATTCATTCTGTATCATGTATTCTTACTAATGAAGGACTTCTTGTGTCTTACATTCATTCAAATCATACTTATCTGAAAGTTGTAACAGCTTGCAAATGTGGCAAAAACCTGTGGAGAACAACAGAGACCCAACACCGCAATGTTTTGATCATGTATTGTCTCCCTCAGGAGGTCTTACTCACAGGAATGCCCTCAGCAGTGATTCACATATTTAAAAACCTGTGCTGATTTCTCTGCATAGATTCTAAAATACTTTATCAAATCTGCATGGACCCATACATGAGCGGATATGTTGGAAAGTTAGGATCTATGATTTTAATATTAATTTTTCTTGAATTTGTTGATTTAAAAGGAACAATGATATTTGTTTTTCCATTGTTGGATATAGTGTGGTTTGCTGCTGCTTCCAGTTCAGATTTTGTCTGCACGTTTCTGTTTATTGTTTATAGTCTCTTAATTCTGTATTTGGAGATGATCTATCTGTGTTCTACATGTGTGATTGAGGTGAGATATTCTGCTAGTATGTAGTTTGTATGTAGGAATTATTGTATAGCAGCCTGGCTTTCTTCTGTTTTCCTAATAGAAGGTGTAATGGTGTTTTAGGGCCTGGTAGGGTTGTTACTGTTTTAGTGCTGACAGTGCTATTTTGGTATGGGTGGTTGAATATATTGTAATTGTTGTTCATTTTACACATGGTATTCAGAGATCCAAGTCCAAGACTGGCTCTAAGGCAAATGGCATCCTGGGGGAAAGTGCTCCGTTCCCAATTGATGACATCCTCCCTGGGCCTCTTTTTGGACATGGCGGGATGGCAATTTGCTCAGCTCTTCCTGGCCTCTCTTCGGCTATGGCGAGATGGAATCCGCCTTGTCCATGTTGGGCATCTTTTCGGCTGCAGCAATATGAGATCCACCATGGGCATGCTGGAAGTTGCAGTGAGATGGGATCTGCTGCAGCCATGCCGGACCTCTCTTCAGTCGCAGTGGAATAGGATCCGTGCAGTCATGCCACTGTAGGATGAGTGATGCCCAGGACACCCCCCCAGCTCACAGCACCCTGGGCAACTATCCAGTCACCCTACCTAAATACTGGACCTGGCCAACCCACACCCATTGTATGTTATAATAGGCCTATTAGCATATGGGTTCCAAGCATCTTTTTAGTTGGGTTTTCTGGTTGGGACTACTGTAAATATATTGTAATATAAATGTTGCTTACTTTTTACCTAAAATAAATTCCTGTAATTTGAATATCATTTTAATGCAAATTATTACAAATGCCTAATTTTTAATTGTATGTGGGGATGGTGGAATGGGGTTTGCAAGTCTATAGGTTTTGCTTAGGGCACCTAATATCCTTGAAGCTGCCTTGGCTGCATTGGCTTCATGTGGAAAGCAGGATTCCATCTGGAGCTGTGCTGCTTTGAGTCAGTGGTTCTCCCTAGTCTTGACCAGAGCTTAATTTTCTTTCTCTAAAACCCTGGGAGGAAGCTGGCAGCATGGATCACTTCTGGTTCCCCTGCAGTAGGTAGGCAAAGCAGAGCCTGGGGAACCATAAAGAGGCAGACTCAGTATAACACACAATTCTTAGAAATGCATTGAAAATGGGGGGGTGGAGGAGGTAGGGGTGTCTTTGTGTCTGAATGAGAAAGACTGCATATGTGTCTGAAAGACAGTGGGTATATCTGAGAGAGAGAATGTGTAAGTGTGTGTATATAGCAAAATAATTTCCTCAGTATGAAAATCTGTCCATGTGAATGAGTGCATGTGTCTGTGTCTATGTCTGATATATATATATCCTGAATTCCTGGTCTGATGTTAGAGTGTCTTGCCAACCATTTAGCTCTTGAACCAATTGCCAAGTAATAAGACAACCATAATGCCAACCAGTGGCAGGCACATACATGCCTTCACCCGCACACACTGTCAGACACACATTCTCTCAGACATAGATAATACAACACAAGGTCATTCATGCATTCCATCCATGGATGAAATGAGAACTGCAGCTCAGTTTCCTCACCCCCTGGTCCAGGGTGTGCTCTATATCTTACTTTCTTTAGGGAAAATGTGAAATTTATATTGGATAATGTTTTTGGCATAATACTGCCAAGCTCTTGGTCTCATGATGTACCTCTTAATGACCAGCTTGCTGAAGCATGTGCTGAAGGAGTCAGATAAATGAATGAGTCAGATAAATAATAACTCTTGGGCTGGTTTTGAAAAAATCCTTTGGAACAACAAAATTCCCAAAAATGTAGAACATTGGGCTACCGGCGGAACATCCCTTTAACTGGCCACACCCAGGATGCCGGCAATCATCCGTAATGATGCCTGGCTTACTTTGCAGCATCTCACTCTCTCCTGGCTGCACCACACTGCTCCCTAAAGCTCTAAAGCCCTACCTTCATAAGCCCTGCGGCAAGAAACCTGAAGCAATGCTGGGAGATGATGTCAGTGCAGGCTGGGGAATTAAACCCTAGCCAACCTCCCAGCCACTGCCTCAGCAACAGGTCCTCCTGCTCCTTCAGTGCGTTTAACTTTGTTGTCTCCGTTACCTTGCCTGTTGTCTCCTTGCCATAATTGTTGTTCTCTTGCCTTATCCGGCCTTGCCCTGCTCGTGTCTTGTTCCCCAGTGCCTTGTCTTTGTCTTGTCTGTCTGTCTCTGCCTGACTCCTGGTTCTGACCCTTGCCTCAGCCGCCTGTCCTGACCCCATCTGGGACCTCAAACTGCCTGCCTGCTGCCTGTCCTGACCATGGCCTGGGTACTTACCCAGGTAAATTGGGGTGTCAGAAAGTTGTCCTCCTCTGTTTGGATAAAATAACATATAGATATGAACAGTGTGAGTACGTTTAGCCAAGTCTAAAACTTCTGTGCCTATGGTCATGTTTAGGTCAGGGGAGTAAAACAACACATTTATCTTTCATTTCCAAATGTGCAAATGCTATTTTGCCCCAATCAACTGCCCACATAAACAGTAAATACATAGTATCTTGCAGCCATGTACTTTCAAAGGGAAGAAATGTGGATAGTTTCTCTTGGAAAACTGCCTGCAATGTATGTAACCTAAAAGTGCATTCATATATTGCAAGCAATATGGGCCATTCAAAATTCCCCCTAAGTCGCACAGCAAACGAAAGCCTAGAAAGATGTCCAAGTGTATATAGCACACTGTATATAGCACACAAACAAGGAAAGATGATTATGAGGAAATATAGGAATCATTTGAAACAGGCTTTAACAATTAGTATATAATTAACCTATTTTAGTTTTCAGATAAAAAGCTAATATTAGAGATATGGAGATACCAAGTTGTTTTAAAAGCTCAGCTAAGGTTACAGACATGGAAGCAAGATATTTTAAACAGCATAATTGCACAATGTGTTTAATTGAAGAAAAAGAGACATTGTAAAGGAGAGCATAAGGAAAACACATTTCAAACTGTTAAGAATGAAGTTCATGTTTGTGATTATTTCATTAATCTGTCCATGTCAGAATCAAATGGACAAATTAACAGGAAATTTGTATTTAGGAAATCAAATGAAGAGATTGCTATTATGAAAAGGTAAAGTACAATGATTTGATGCATGAAGGAGTTCCCAGCATTTAGAATGTTTTAGCAATTTATAAAATTGAAGGTAACCCAGGAGAAGGAGGAGATGATTTATAAAGTTAAAACCTTGACACCAGATAGTCTGAATGAAAATTAGGACTCTTAAGTTTTTTCTGATACCTAGAAGTTAATATGATTTAGAGGTAGATACTGAGACAGTATCCAGTTAAGTAAGTTGGCCAGATAAACATATCCAGCTAACTGCCAGGATATTCAGTGTGGCAGCTGCACTGCTGAATATACCCCTATAACTTTGAGTAGGCCAGATAAGATTATCTGACTAACTTTAGACCTGCTCAATAGATATCCATCTAAATGAGGGCTCTTCTATTATTCTCTGTTATAGTTTCCAGCACGGGTTACTATCTTCATTTATCTACTTCACCCTTGTCCCTTTTCTATGAAAGTGATATCGGTTATTGTACTTTTTTTTAGGTAGCGTTTAAATGCCTGAGCTCTTATGCTGTTTCTCTTCTTCTGTGACTGCATGAGAATCTGTAAGAGGAAGAGGAGGAGCAGACACCCAGCCCCTGGAAGCAGCAGTGGACACTGGCCAGAGAGAGAAGCAAAACAGTCACCCATGCCGCCCCCTCCCATTCTGCACTCATATTAATGATCCAATAAGAAGCTGCGGTTTAACTTTTTCTTGGTTTTATTGTTATGATGCCACCTCCTATACATGCAAGGAAATGCTTGAATGGGTACTTTTAATGGTTGTTTTGTGTTTTTGATGGAAAGGAGGGCTATGAGTGATACTTTTGATGTAAAAGATGAGAATGTTTTTGAGCAGCATTTCCTACTTTTCCAAAGGATATAAAAGATTTCAGTGCCAAACTTACTCATATATGAAGAAACAGACATTTTATGACAGCAGCAGCACAATGTCCACAATTATGCCAGCCCTCGTTAAGAGAATGAGAGCTGCTGGAGGCAAATGAAAGATGCATATGCATTTTGGTAAATGAGTGTTTGTAGACAGGTGTTTAAATGGGGCATACAGAGCATTTCAGATGAATTCTGTTAGATTTTAATACTTTTTTAAGCTATGCGAGATATTTTCTCTTTTTTTTGCTAAATATGTCCAGAACATCCATGTTCATGAAAGTTGTTATTTGTTTTTTTTTGCTCTATTCACTCTATAAGTGTAAAATATAATTTGGATAAACATAGCCTCTTGAGAACATTACTTATGATTATGATTATGATACCTTACTTTTTTTTAACAAAAAAGATATAACACATGAGCTTTGATAACCACACAGGATCTTACTCAAAAGTTCATATGTTGTGCATCTTTATTGTTTATCCTTTAAAAGGAATCTTCAGAACCACTAGAACTGAACTATTTTAATAGATTTCAGTGTCATCCACTATAAACTAAGCAGATTGCTTTGGTATCATTGCTTTCCATGGAATTGACCACTAATTGCTAAAATGATGTCCAGCATGTCTATGGGATATAGATTGCAGTTTATTTAATGATAACATCAATGTATTTCAAATAACTGTAGCACAATATATTAGGATATCATCTAATAGAATAGTTTCCAAACATATGTTATTGACCCACAAATTAGTTAGGTTTTTCATAATATTCACAATGAATATGTATGAGGCAATTTTTCATATATCAGATTTTCAGTGTATGTAAATATATCTCATGAGTATTCATTGTGGATATTCTGAAAACCCAACTGGATGTGGGATCAAAAAAGAATAGATGTGAGAACTACTGTTCTATCACTATTGTACCCTGTACGGTTTATTATTTTGTATAAAATATAATCATCAGAGAAGATCTAAAATAGATTAGTATCCATTCAACCACATAATGGAACTACAAGCAGCCAATAATACTTGATTACCATTGCAATATCCCCATGTGTGTCAGGCATACGTATTCACAATTTCCATCTGGGAAGAGGCTAAGAGGTACTTGCACTTGTGCAAAATGAAAATTTTTAAAAAGTACATTTTTATTTCAGTCTCAAAATTCTTGTACATTACACTCCAAGGGATAGAACATCCATCTATTTTACTTTGAAATATAAAATCTATAGGAGTAGTATACCCTTCTGTTTGGCAGTTACTTTCTGTACATTTTCTGGAAAGCTGCATTTCCTTAATTTAGTTATTTCTTAGATCTGTCTCGAGACTCATTGCTCAGTCCTTTTTGCCTTTCAGATTTTACAGTGGTTTGGGGAAGAAACACTTCACAAGGGACTATATGGTTCCTGGGAATACATTGCTCATTGGTAATTATCATTGAGAATTTTCTTTCAGACTCCACTACTAGTAACTGAGCTAGGTCTTCACTACCAACAACGCTATAACAAATTTGATATTTACATTTTCTTTTGTTTAGAATCATATCACATGATTCATCTGAAACATTAAGCACTACTCTCTTCATGAGAATCAATGCATTTTGTGATTAGTTTTAATGCAAATTATAAGTAGAAAAGAAATGCAGAGCTTTACAGTTGCTATCAAAGTAGAATCTACTGTGACCCAATTCTTAGTTTGCTCTGTGCCGCATTGTGGTTATATGCAAATGATTCCATTGTGATTCTAACCCAATTAGATATAAGCGGTTTAGTGTGACTGGATAAAAACAACAGAGTTATGCCTTTGAAGCAATTAACACCATTAGGTTATAGCAGTGAAATGAGCTAATTCCAATAATTTGTTACCATTTTTAATTTAATTTAATTTAATGTACAAATTTATATGACTGAAAGGACCTTTTAAGGCAAATTACAAGAAATGCAAAAAACAAAGTGTCAATGGTGAGAAACTAAATCAAAGTGTAATTCCAAAAAATAAAAAAAAAGTTTAACACAAAAGAGGCTCAAAACATGTGGAATAAAGGTACATTCGTAGAAACTCCATATCCCTAGGTGGAAACAAGTTTAGAGACCATACCAATGACTAATTATGACAACCCCCCTGCGGCCCAAAAAAGAAACACTTGGCAAAAGCTTGTAGGCAGTTATTTTCAATAATAAAACATATCAAGTAATACAAATACTTAACCATGGTTTATTGTTTTGGAAATGGGTCTATCCCCCCAAGGTGGTGACATTTCTCATATTTTAATCTGTCATAAATAACATTGGATTTATAACAGGCATACAATTTCCCATGATGGGACTACACATGTGTAGGAGTCCTGATTGGCTGTGAGTCAGACTTATGGAAGTCTTTTATACTGCTGTGGTTGGCTTGTTTCTTATTCATGTCTTTGCACCCTTAGGTTTTGAGTGTAGATTTGCCCATTTTAGGCCCAATTTTAAAAACCTGGCGCGCGCGTATCTGCCCATAAGCACAGAAGAATGGGTTCGGCAAAAAAGGGGCAGGCTGGGGATGGGGTCCGGGCAGGCCGGGACAGCACCATTAGGCTTTGTCCTGCTGAAGCGCATGCCAGCAGCTGACCAGCGCGCGCAACCCGCTACTGCTCCGGAGAGCAGATAAGGTTTAAAACAAACAAAAAAAAAAAAGGTTAGTTAGCAGGGTTCTAGGGGTCGGGGAGGACAGAAAAAAAGGGAGGCAAGTTAGCTAGAGGGATTAGGAAGTTCCCTCCCAGTCCTCCTTTATCGGAGCAGACTGGGAGGGAACTAGGGAAAGGACTTATCATGTTGCATCTTGTAAAATTTCCCCCCTTATACATGTGAGTCTGCACTCGCATGCACATGCACATGCCGATATAAAATCAGGCGTGCATATGCCAGCAGGTAGTGGATTTTATAACATGCGCCTGTCTTCATGGGAACTACTCGCACATGGACACCCATGTGCAGGTTTTAAAATTTACCTTTTTATGTTTTATAATGTTATGATTATATATGAGTGGCTGGTTTCTATGTCATGTTATGATGGCATAATTATATTTTGGGGCAGATTTTAAATGCCCTGCGCGCCGGCATGCCTATTTTGCATAGGCCGCCGGCGCGCGCAGAGCCCCGGGACGCGCATAAGTCCCGGGGCTTTGTAAAAGGGGCATGTCAGGGGGCATGTCCCAAATGATGCGGCATTTCGGGGGTGTGGCGCTGGCCCGGGGGCGTGGTCGAGGCCTCCGGACCAGCCCCCGGGTCGGTTGATGGCGCGCCAGCAGCCCACTCGCGCACACAGATTTACGTCTGCTTTTAGCAGGCGTAAATCGTGCAACAAGGGTAAGGGGGAGGGTTAGATAGGGCCGGGGGGGTGGGTTAGGTAGGGGAAGGGAGGTGAAGGTGGGGGGAGGGCGAAGGAAAGTTCCCTCCGAGGCCGCTCCGAAATCGGGAACAGGCAGCGCCTGCTGGGCTCGGCGCAAGCAGGTTGCACAAATGTGCACCCCCTTGCGCGTGCCGACTCCAGATTTTATAAGATACGTGCGGCTAAGCACGTATCTTATAAAATCCAGCATACTTTGTTCGCGCCTGGTGCGCGAACAAAAGTACGCGCTCGCGCAATTTTATAAAATCCGGCCTTTTATGTTTTATAATTTTTATTGTACACTATTTTGACATTTTGTGAAAATCAGTATAGCAAAATAAAGTTACCATTACCAATACCAATATGAAATGCTAGAAGAATTCTAGGCCTAGCCCACTACATGGTGATTTTTCTCTCTAGGTTTTTGTTTTGAGCCTCATTGAAAAAATTGATGAAACATGGTCCATAATAGAGGAATGTGACATTGTGCATATATTTCATCTGCAAGGTTGTAACAGAGTTTCCTTAGTTATTATTATCTATTTGAACATTGCTGCTGGTTTGGAAATTGCTGCTATGTGTGTCTTCTCTAAGGGGCAGATTTTAAAAGGGTTATGCGCGTATATTATGCGCATAACCCCGAAAACCCGCTCCTGCGCGCGCCGAGCCTATTTTGCATAGGCCCGGCGATGCGCGCAAGTCCTGGGACGCGTGTAAGTCCCAGGGCTTGAAAAAATGGGCTGGGCGTGGGCAGGGTGGGGCGGTCTGGGGATGGGGTGTGGGCATGGCCAGAGACCTCTCCACTGCCGCTGGGCCCAGGGATCATACATCGGCACTTGGCCAGCACGCGCAACATATGTCTGCCCAGAGGCAGGCATAAATAAAAAAATAAGGGTGTGGGGGGATTTAAGTAGGGCTGGGGGGCGGATTAGATACGGGAAGGGAGGGGAAGGTGGGGGCACGGAAGGAAAGCCAGCTTAACCCACCTTATGTATATTTTAAATATATATAAATAAATATATTAAAAAAAAAATATATATATATATATAGAGAGAGAGAGGGAGAGGGAGAGAGAGAGTGTGCGTGGGAGCAAGGATGGTTTAATTGCCCACCATATTACCACTGTGCCGCGATGCCGATTGAGGAAGAAGGAGGCAGCCATTCAGCAAATGGAATTGCTGCATTTGAAAGCCAAGGAGGAAGAGGAAGCACCTTGGAGTTCAGAAGGATTTTAAATTTTGTGCTGGACCACCTCCTCTCTCATGTCATTATGCTGCTCCTCTCAACCAACCATCACACCCGACACCAGACCAGTTGATAGGGGCTGCATCACTATCTGCCGACTGAGGACATCCCGCTGCCTTGCCCTCCTGCCATGATGCCACCACCATAAGGCTCCTCTTGCTGCTGCCTACGTAAGTAAATGGGGGAAGCAGGATGGGGGTGGCTGCCCAGATGGGTGCCTTGGGGGCCATTACTTGCAGCACCTGTGCATCCATGCTGGGGGGGCCGCCCATACGATTTTAGAAATCTCAACCATATCCCTTTTCAGTCATCTCCTCTTCAAGTTAAAGAGCCCTAGCCTTTCTTCTTTTTTCTTTTCTACCCACTTTATTGTTTTTATCACCCATCTCTGTAACTTTTCTATGTCCGCTATGTCTTTTTTGAGAAGGGGTGGCAAGAAGTACCCACAATGCTCAATTACTAACTGCACTAACCACAGAGAAGAGAAAATATTTCTTTTGAAAAGACAGAGGGTGTCTGCTTTTGATGCGCGTTTTATTTTAATGTTCCCATGCAAATGTGTTGTGAAATTGCAGGGTGCTAAGTACATTTTCTCAGAGACACACTGGGTCAAACTTGTGGTGGTAGGTACTGTCTGGAAAGAACCTGGTAGGGTACCAGGAGGATAGATATTTGGGCAACAGCCATGCTAAAGTAGTAGTTATTTAAATTATTTCAAAAGTTAAAAGATTACCCACTGAAAGGGAGGAGAACTGTGTGTGAACAAATGAGGGATCATTTATGATCATTTACCTAAGGCCTAGATTTACTAAGCTGCAATATGGCAAGATCACCCATTAAACATCATGCAATGTTAAATGCAGTTTATCACGTGATATTGCCATATCATGACACTATCACTTGATATTGTATGAATTAACCAAAGATTTCCTCCCCTTAAGGAAATAAGCTGCTTTTCCTCCATTTGTATGTATAAAATTGCCTAATGCATGCAAATAAGCTTGCAGATAGTCAATCCAATGCTAATAAAATAACGCACATGACTTAGAAAAAAGTTGGCCCCGTTATTTAAGCGCATTTGAGGAAAGTGTAGATAAATTTCCATTGGAAACATCAGGTCGCTAATGCAGGAATGGAGGGTAGGGAATGGCCAGCGGGTGCGATCCATACACTATGGGCTTTTTGCCTTTGAAAATGTGGGAGGGAAAGGGCCATCGTCGCAACTATGCTATGTATTTATTTTTCATTTGGGGGGCCAGTGCCACCTCAGTAGGCAGTGGGAGGGTACTGGCAGGATTCCACATCAACCCATGGGATGACAGGTTTTTGGCCTTTGGGGGAGGATCTTTTACAGGCTGCTGGCCCTTAAGCAATAGGGGTCCTGGCCAATGTGAGCCATCAATGCACAGGAAGGGACTGTACCATGGCATGATTTTGTATCACATAATTTTCCCATGATAAACAAATCATGCCATTCCCCACAATATGTATCCCTTCCTGTGATAAACTATTGCAGTTTTCTAAACCTCCCTCTAAGATGATAAAGCATAAAAGAGGAAAACTAAAATATTGTCTTAGGAAAAGGAATAATTTCTTACAAAGAGTGAAGCTTAATGATTAGCAGCAGGGATATGTCGTTAGCAGCATAGACAGGAATAACTGAGCAAACTGGATGGGCCAATTGGTCTTTTACTGCTGTTATCTACTATGTGGCTAAATTACTTCATTACTGTCTCAGTGATGGACCTGATAGCTCTCACAGTTTGTCTAGTTATTCATTGCCATCAGCAGCATCATACTCATGATTAAAACATATAAATGTGAATTTTCAAAACACCATAGGGTAGATTTTGAAAGCCCTACGCGCGTAAATCCCGTGGCCGGGCCTTGCGCGCGCCGGGCGAATTTTTGAAGAGGCCTGGCCATGCACGTAAAAGTCAATATGCGCACAAATGCAGGGATTCCTGGAAGGGGCAGGCCGGGGAACATGTTCTCGGTGGGGAGGGGTGGGGCGGGGGAGGGCTGAGACAGTGCCATTGATGGCTGTCCCAAAGACTCACATGCCGGCCGGCTGCCGGCACGCGCAACTCACATCAGCTCAGGAGCTGAAGTAAATTGTCAAACAAAGGAAAGAAAAGAAAAAAGGTTTTCAACCATGCACGCACTGGTGGAAAATTCATGGGCCGCGTGCACATGCACGCTGGATTTTATAATCCATGAGCGTATGTGCGTGTGACCCGTGCAAGCGGGCGGTTTCTGCAATTTCCACGCGGCGACACATTCAGGCCTTACCCAGTTCCCTCCCAGTGTCCTCCAATTAAGGAGTGGACTGGGAGTGAACTTCCCTACCCCTCTACCTAACCTCACTTCCCCTTCCTTCTCCTCCCCACCCCCTAAACCCTACCTTTTCTTTTTTTTTTGTTGTTGTTTCACACCTTATTTCAACTCGGGAGCTGAAGTAAGTTGCGTGCACCGGCAGCTGGGTCTTCGGGACAGCGAACAATGACGCTGTCTCTGCCTGCCCCTCCCACCCCTCCTGGCCCCCAGCCCGCCCCTTCAAAGAGGCCCATGATAAAAAAAGGGTGGTATATGGGTATTCATGGGTGGGGCCAACAGTTACTTGCAAAGTTGCTATTTTATAAGACATCTGCACATACACCAACTTACTCACATATTGTTACTTCACTAATTATCTGAAGTAAGTGATAACAAACATATTTAGGAGTCGATTTTAAAACGCCCATGCACGCATCATGTGCGGTGGGGGGGGGGGACTTTTTCAATTACCAGCTCGACGCAATCATCCTTTTTCCCTGTTTTCTTCCAATCTGCTTATACAATTTGGGCATTATTGTATATTTCTGAATGGGTGGGAGGTCGGTGTGAACTGCGGGGAATTCAGGCTGAAGAACCAGGGTGTTCTCAATGATATGGGGAAGGAATGGGCAAATGTGTTCTAATTAGTTAAACTGGTAATTTCACTGATGTGCATATGTTTTAAATTACACCGGTTTACGCATGTAAATCTTGACTCACGTAAATGGTAATTTATTTTTGCATGCAAAATATATACACATATATTTTAAAAATAGGTGTGCAAAGTACACTCCTTTATACATTGAAATAAGTGGTTTCAATGCATTGGAGGTAATCATGCAATGTTCTACATACATGCATATTTTGTGGGGTAAACATACACGCATTTTATAATATGTGCATATGTAATGTACATGTTATAAAATATAAGCGTATATACCACTGCATGCAATTATTTCAAAGTTATCCTCCCTGTGGGGTCACTTGGGACATGCCTCAATAAATGTGTTAGTCTATAAGGTGCCAGAAACCTCTTGTAACTTATGGATCTTTGTATAATTCTACCCCTCTCTCTATTACAATTGGAAGGGAAAATGGGAAGACTAGATTGGTCTTCTGTTCTTTTTATGTCATCATATCCTACCCCCACATTTTTATTATCAGTTCCAAAATAACATACGCACGTAACCTGAGAAAATATGCCCCTGCGTGTGCGGAGCCTATTTTGCATAGGCTCAGCGGCACACGCAAGCCCTGGGACGTGCGTAAGTCCCACGGCTTTCAAAAGTGGGCGGTCCGGGGGTGGGTCAGAGGACGTAATGGCGGTCTGGGGGCATGTCAGGGGCAGTCCGGGGGCAAGTCCGGGGGCGTGATGGCAGTCCGGGGGCGTGTCCAGAGCCCTCCTCCATTCCGGCCTTGTCGGGGGTTTGTGCGCCGGCAGCCTCCGGCAGGCGTAAGAAAAAAAATTAGGTAGGTGGGGGATTTAGGTAGGGCTGGGGGGTGGGTTAGATAGGGGAAGGGAGGAGAAGGGAGGGGAAGGGGGGGGGCCGGAAAAAATTCCCTCCAAGGCTGCTCCAATTTTGGAGGGAATGGGGACAGCCATTGGGGCTCCCCTTGAGCTTGGCGCATGCAAGGTGCACATGTGTGCACCCTCTTGCATGCGCTGAGCCCGGATTTTATTTGCATATGGCAGCATGTGCATGTTATACAATTGGGCATAGATTTGTTCGCGTGGGTTGCGCGAACAAATCTACGCCCGCACATAAGTTTTTGCCCCAACTCCTGGACTGTCCTTGGATTCTCCTTTCCACTACCATCCCCGACCACTGGTTCTTCTGACTTCACTGCTGTCTTCTGCCTTCATCGAATTGTCTTCACCCGTAGACCTGCTCCTAAGTCCTGCTGGCCACGACACCCAAGGGTTCAACCTGCGGAGAACATGGGTTGGTATAGGTGAAGGTCCAGTTGGGTCTCCCTTTCACCTGCATCCACCTTCCAATGATGAGGGCCTATAGGGGCTCACCCTATAGGTGGCGCCAACTTCAACTTGGCTCAGGGGTCCACGCTCCTGTAACAGGTTTGTCTGGTTAAGTCTGACACTTATCCAGCTAAATCACTGAATTCACAAATCCTGTTGCAATTCCCACCACTGAATTATTAGGGTAAGTGTTAGATAAATCACTGACTTTTCAGTGACAATTTAGGCCTAGATTGCAGGAGATGTCCCACTATCGAGGAAGGGTATTATTGCAATAGTGGGGTCCCACCCCTGAAAACATATCATGGCTGCATGGCGCATTCTTTTGTGTCATGGCCAAACACCATGGCACAGAAGAACATGGTGAGTGGCCCTTTAACACAATGGAAGCCCCATTCTCATGAACCGCCACTGGCCACCCAACATTTACCTGTAGCCAAATGGGGAGTTTGAGTGGGGGTCATTGCTGACCCCCATTTCAACCCTTGGCCACCAGTCGAGGTGGCCCTGACTCCCCCCAAATACAAATAAAGTATATAGAAAGTGCACGGCAGCAGTGGACCTCACCCCCTAAACACAATCCTCCCCTTACTGGCCCCTTTGAATGAGCAATCCCCTTCCCCCTTGCCTCTGGCCCCCCAAACACCATATCCCCCTCCAAAGACCACCTTACCTTATCCTCGATCCCGCAGTGGGGACGGTTGCACCCTCACACCTGTCCCAGTTGGCGCCATTTCCCATTTGACTGGGGTAAGCTCTGGGGACTGGACTCAGGTCAATTGCTTTTTTTTTAATTTAAAAGAAATATCTTTCATAGGTCAAAAAACTGCTGTTTTTCCTGATATTATTAAAGAGATTCAACAGAGAAGAGAAAATGTTTCTTTTTTAAAAAAAGAGGGTGACTGCTTTTGATGCAAGTTTTCTTTTAATCTTTCCATGCAAATATGTTGTGAAATTGCAGGGTGCTAAATACATTTTCTTTGATCCAGTTCAGCTGGAGGGATTTTTGCAAAATAGGAATTTATCATCTGATGCTTTCTCATAATACTCTGGAATTAGGCCAACAATTGAATTTGTAATTCATTGTCTGTTTTTTCTGGTTCATCTCTCCCCTCATTTGTGAAATAAGTATTGGCAACTTACATGTATTTTCTTCTTTTTTTTGTAAAGATGTTTCTTTCTTTGTATTTTGTGACATGTACTTGCAGTGTATTCTTTACTTCAAGGTTATCTTGAAATATTTATTTTGGAAATTAGAAATAAGACTTAAAAAAACAGCTGATAAAGCCTTATTCATTGCTAATCATAACTGTATAACTGCAGTAGCCCATTGGGTCACTAAACATAAATTAAACTAAACCTCTTTAAATTCAAATTCCTCTGGCCACGCCATCAAGGTCATAGAAACATAGAAATGACAGCAGAAGAAGATCAAACGACCCATCCAGTCTGCCCAGCAAGCTTTCGCACTTGTTTTTTTTCTCATGCTTATCTGTTACGTTTGGCCCTTAGTAACCTTTTGGTTCTATTTCCCTTCCACCCCCGCCATTAAGGTAGAGAGCAGTGTTGGAACTGCATCTAAGTGAAATATCTAGCTTAATTAGTCAGGGGTAGTAACCGCTGCAATAAGCAAGCTACTCCCACGCTTATTCGTTTACCCAGTCAATGCAATTCAGTCCTTGTTGGTTGTATGAATATAAATTCACTTTTCTTCTTTCCCCCCTGCCGTTGAAGCAGTGAACTGTGCTGCATATGTATTTCAAGTGAAGTATCAGGCTTAATGATTTGGGGTAATAAGTGCCATAACAAGCAAGCTACATCCATGCTTATTTGTTTACCCAGACTATGTAATTCAGTCCTTGTTGGCTGTTGTCTGTATATAGATCCACGTTTCTTCATTCCCCCCCTGCCGTTGAAACAGAGAGCTATGCTGGATATGCATTGAAAGTGAAGTATCAGGCTTATTTGGTTTGGGGTAGTAACCACTGTAACAAGCAAGCTACTCCCCACTTTTTTATGAATGCAATTCCTTTTTTCCACATTTCCTCTTGCCGTTGAAGCTTAGAGCAATGTTGGAGTCACATTAAACGTGTGTCTCCAGGTAGTAGCCGTTAGGGATGTGAATCGTTTATCCGATGATTGAAAATATCGTCAGATATTTTCAATATCGTCAGATATCGGGGGGTCCCCGATAGCGATAGGAAACTCCACGATTAATTTAGTGGGTTCTCTTATCATTATGGGGGGGTGGGAAGAAAGGACACAACCTAAAAACACAACCTGACCCTTTAAAATGAGTTTGTTAGTATCCCCTCACCCTCCGGACACCCCCCCCCCCCCAATTTTTAAATACCTGGTGGTCCAGCGGGGGTCCCGGATGCAATCTCCTGTGCTCGGGCTGTCGGCTGCCACTAATCAAAATGGCGCCAATGGCCCTTTGCTCTTACCATGTGACAGGGGCTATTGGTGCCATTGGTCGGCCCCTGTCACATGGTAGGTGCACTGGATGGCCCGCGCCATTTTTAAAGATGGCGCTGGCCATCCATTGCTCCTACCATGTGACAGGGACCGGCCAATGGCACGGATACCCTGTCACAAGCTAAGGACAAAGGGCCATCAGTGCCATTTTGTTTACTGGCAGCCGATGGCCCGAGCATGGAAGAATGCTCCCGGGATCCCCGCTGGACCACCAGGTATTTAAAAACAATTTTGGGGGGGGGGGGTCTGGAGGGTGGGGGGATACTAACAAACTCATTTTAAAGAGTCGGCTGTATTTTTTGGTTATTGGCTCGGGTGCAGCCGATAAAAAAAACCCGATCGGACTGCAAGATAAAAATTTCACGATGTGAATCGGAACCGGAATCAGAACCGATACCAGTTCCGATTCACATCTCTAGTAGCCGTCATTCCTGTGAGCCACCCTCTCTTCATTCACATCCTCTAGATTTTATGGATCCACAGTGTTTATCCCATGCCCCTTTGAAGTCCTTCACAGTTCTGGTCTTCACCACTGGTATTTACCCCCATAATAACACATACATCCAACAACCATACTTCATTCATTCCACATAAAAAAAATTTTCCCCCTAAAATCTACATATGCATATCAGTGCTCACACTATCTACTAAACTTTTGGTGTTGTAAACTCCTCTCTTCTCACTAAATTATTCCCACTTCTTCATTGGGTACTGTTCACCCTCTTCTTCATTCAACAATGTTCACCCCCCTTCTTCGATGATGTTCACTCCCTTCATTCAACGATGTTCACCCCTTCATTCAAACATATTCAAACATAGCCAATCAGGTTTTTAAACTATCCAGCTACATATATCTGGATAATTTTAAGCAAGTATATTTAGTGGGATGTTTTTCCCGCTGACTATATGGTACAATTTATCTGACTAAACTTAGCAGGATAACTGACCTACTGAACATGGATCTCACAGAATTTGTCTTGTTGTGGATTCAAGCTGAGTTTGTCTGCATGTTTCTCTTTATGTTTTATGATCTCTTTAGTCTGTGGTTGGTGAGGGTTTGTCTGTGTTCTACATATGTGATCAAAACAAAATATGTTGCTAAAGCATGTATTTTCGATGTAGAGATCTATAGCAGGTTGGCACGTTCTATTTTCCTTAAAGGAAGTGTACTAGTGTTGAAGGGTCTAGTGCAGTGGTTCTAAACCCTGTCCTGGGGACCCCCCCCAGCCAGTCGGGTTTTCAGGCTATCCACAATGGATATGCATGAGAGGAAATTTGCATGTTATGGAGGCAGTGTATGCAAATTTTCTCTCATGCATATTCATTGTGGATAGCCTGAAAACTCGACTGGCTGGGGGGGTCCCCAGGACAGGGTTGAGAACCACTGGTCTGGTGTAATATTTGCTGGATACCTGGATAACTTTAAGAATTCCACTCAGGTACATCCAGAATTAACTGGGTAATTTATCTGGCTAACTCTGAAAGTTGAAATTGGCCGGACCGGCTAAGAGGGGGGGTAAGAGGGGAGGTACTGTTGTGCATGGTTCGGAGAGAGGTATCTTCCAAGGATACTAATGATGCATTAGAATTAGGGCATACCGACAGTGAGGTTCCAATAATTAGAAAAATAGTCCAAGTGCCTGTAACTAAAAACTCACCTGAGCTAAAAAATTCTAATTTATCCCTATCAATTAAAAAGCAGAATGAAAATACAAACAAAAAACAAACTTTGAAATGTCTGTATGCTAATGCCAGAAGTCAAAGAAGTAAGATGGGAGAATTAGAATGTATAGCAGTGAATGATGACATAGACTTAATTGGCATCTCAGAGACATGGTGGAAAGAGGATAACCAATGGGACAGTGCTATACCGGGGTACAAATTATATCGCCATGACAGAGAGGAGCACTCGGGAGGAGGTGTGGTGCTTTATGTCCGGGATGGAATAGAGTCCAACAGGATAAACATCCTGCATGAGACTAAATACAAAATTGAATCTTTATGGGTAGAAATCCCTTGTGTGTCGGGGAAGACTATAGTGATAGGGGTATACTACCGTACACCTGGTCAAGATGGTGAGACGGACAGTGAAATGCTAAGAGAAATTAGGGAAGCTAACCAAATTGGTAGCTTCCCTAATTATGGGAGACTTCAATTACCCCAATGGGAGACTTCAATTACCCCAATATTGGGTAAATGTATCATCGGGACACGCTAGAGAGATAACGTTCCTGGATGGAATAAATGATAGCTTTATGGAGCAATTGGTTCAGGAACCGACGAGAGAGGGAGCAATTTTAGATCTAATTCTCAATGGAGAACAGGACTTTGTGAGAGAGGTAACGGTGGGGGGGCCGCTTGGCAATAGTGAACATAATATAATCAAATTTGATTTAATGACTGGAAGAGGGACAGTGTGCAAATCCAAGGCTCTTGTGCTAAACTTTCAAAAGGGAAACTTTGATGAAATGAGATAAATTGTTAGAAAAAACTGAAAGGAGCAGCTACAAAAGTAAAAAATGTCCAAGAGGCGTGGTCATTGTTAAAAAATACCATTCTAGAAGCACAGTCCAGATGTATTCCATACACTAAGAAAGGTGGAAAGAAGGCAAAACGATTACCGGCAAGGTTAAAACGGGAGGTGAAAGAAGCTATTTTAGCCAAAAGATCTTCATTCAAAAATTGGAAGAAGGATCCAACAGAAGAAAATAGGATAAAGCATAAATGTTGGCAAGTTAAATGTAAGACATTGATAAGACAGGCTAAGAGAGAATTTGAAAAGAAGTTGGCTGTAGAGGCAAAAACTCACAGTAAAAACCTTTTTAAATATATCCGAAGGAGACAGCCTGTAAGGGAGTCAGTTGGACCGTTAGATGATCGAGGGGTTAAAGGGGCACTTAGAGAAGATAAGGCCATCACGGAAAGATTAAACAATTTCTCTGCTTCGGTGTTTACTGAAGAGGATGTTGGGGAGGTACCCGTAATGGAGAAGGTTTTCATGGGTAATGATTCAGATGGACTGAATCAAATCACGGTGAACCTAGAAGATGTGGTAGGCCTAATTGACAAACTGAAGAGTAGTAAATCACCTGGACTGGATGGTATACACCCCAGAGTTCTAAGGGAACTAAAAAATGAAATTTCAGACCTATTAGTAAAAATTTGTAACCAATCATTAAAATCAGCCATTGTACCTGAAGACTGGAGGATAGCAAATGTAACCCCAATATTTAAAAAGGGCTCCAGGGGCGATCCGGGAAACTACAGACCGGTTAGCCTGACTTCAGTGTCAGGAAAAATAGTGGAAAGTGTTCTAAACATCAAAATCACAGAACATATAGAAAGACATGGTTTAATGGAACAAAGTCAGCATGGCTTTACCCAGGGCAAGTCTTGCCTCACAAATCTGCTTCACTTTTTTGAAGGAGTTAATAAACATGTGGATAAAGGTGAACCGGTAGATATAGTATACTTGGATTTTCAGAAGGCATTTCACAAAGTTCCTCATGAGAGGCTTCTTGGAAAAGTAAAAAGTCATGGGATAGGTGGCGATGTACTTTCGTGGATTGCAAACTGGCTACAAGACAGGAAACAGAGAGTAGGATTAAATGGACAATTTTCTCAGTGGAAGGGAGTGGGCAGTGGAGTGCCTCAGGGATCTGTATTGGGACCCTTACTTTTCAATATATTTATAAATGATCTGGAAAGAAATACGACGAGTGAGATAATCAAATTTGCAGATGACACAAAATTGTTCAGAGTAGTTAAATCACAAGCAGATTGTGATAAATTGCAGGAAGACTTTGTGAGACTGGAAAATTGGGCATCCAAATGGCAGATGAAATTTAATGTGGATAAGTGCAAGGTGATGCATATAGGGAAAAATAACCCATGCTATAATTACACAATGTTGGGTTCCATATTAGGTGCTACAACCCAAGAAAGAGATCTAGGTGTCATAGTGGATAACACATTGAAATTGTCGGTTCAGTGTGCTGCGGCAGTCAAAAAAGCAAACAGAATGTTGGGAATTATTAGAAAGGGAATGGTGAATAAAACGGAAAATGTCATAATGCCTCTGTATCGCTCCATGGTGAGACTGCACCTTGAATACTGTGTACAATTCTGGTCGCCACATTTCAAAAAGGATATAATTGTGATGGAGAAGGTACAGAGAAGGGCTACCAAAATGATAAGGGGAATGGAACAGCTCCCCTATGAGGAAAGACTAAAGAGGTTAGGACTTTTCAGCTTGGAGAAGAGATGACTGACGGGGGATATGATAGAGATGTTTAAAATCATGAGAGGTCTAGAACGGGTAGATGTGAATCAGTTATTTACTCTTTCGGATAGTAGAAAGACTAGGGGGCATTCCATGAAGTTAGCATGGAGCACATTTAAAACTAATCGGAGAAAGTTCTTTTTTACTCAACGCACAATTAAACTCTGGAATTTGTTGCCAGAAGATGTGTTTAGTGCAGTTAGTATAGCTGTGTTTAAAAAAAGATTGGATAAGTTCTTGGAGGAGAAGTCCATTACCTGCTATTAAGTTCACTTAGAGAATAGCCACTGCCATTAGCAATGGTAACATGGAATAGACTTAGTTTTTGGGTACTTGCCAGGTTCTTATGACCTGGATTGGCCACTGTTGGAAACAGGATGCTGGGCTTGATGGACCCTTGGTCTGACCCAGTATGGCATTTTCTTATGTTCTTATGTTTCTTATGTTCTTAAATAACTTAACTCCACCATGGAACACCCCTTGGAGCATTTCTAACTTATCTGCATAACTTTTATCTGAAAAATGACTTACCCAGGTAAAATTTAGTCTGTTAAAGGAGTCAGAAATGTAAACATCCTTGGTTTTTGTTGGTAACTCAAAAATTACCTGGACAAAGACTTTGAATTAGAACCTAAGAAAGTATGTAGGAATTATGGCTGAAAAGAGAATGGCAAGCTCTTGGTGAAGCCCTGAGCTTCACCAGGAGCTTGCTGGTTCTTACTAATTGAAGATAACTAATTAATAGGAATTTGTCACCCTTGACTTGAGCTGCATTCACAAGCAGTCTACTATACCAACTAATTGACCATTATTAAAAAGAATCTAAAGACCATTCAGCACACTCTCCCTGAGCACCAGTTACATTTGCACTTGCTAATTCTCAAAGAGAAACAACAGAGGTAGTTTCTTTTTTAAAAATTTCATTTTGTTTTTTTCATTTAAATATTTACTCTGTTTCAAGAAAGTGAAATAGATTTAAATAAAAAACAAAAATGAATTTAAAAAAAAATGAACCATTCATTAGACATGCAGCTCCTAATCTATTCTCTTCTCTTCCATTTCTTAACTTCTGTCTTGTGGCACAGTGTGCCTGGAATGGCCTTTCTGGGTTGGCATGTCTTACACTATCACTGGTCATGTTCAAGACCCTTGTGCTTGTGATTGCTTTTAATCTAAAAACCATGACTCTTACTGATTTTGATTGACTTTTATTAAACAGGTGTTTTAAATGCACCCATGAGGTAATACTTTTAACTTTTAACCTGCTTTTGCTATGTTCACTATGCTATTTATGGTATGTATTTAATGTTGTTGTGGTTTTAATCTGTAATCCACCTAGAAGTGTAATAACCAATATTGGTATAATATAACTTTTTAAAGTATAATAAATAAATATTGCAATACTTAAATAATTGCTGGAAATTATGAGTTTCATCTTCAGTAGTCCGAGTTGTGGACAAATTATCCGGCTAAAGTTAGCCGGATTAATTGTCCCATATATTCAGCAGGGAGAAATGTCCTACTGAATATACTTGATTAATGTTATCTGGTTATATATAGCCAGATAGCTTTAACCCTAACTGACCATTGTTTAAATATGGCTGGTTGGGCCTAAAGTTATCCAGCCTTATGTGACCGGATAGCTAGCTACTTGTCTAGATATCTTCAGAGATATCTGGGTAAGTAGCACATCTTAAAAAAAAAAAAAAAGATAAGTTGTGTGCCTCCAAACCATGATGTCTTCTCCCCATCATATGTCACAATGACCCCATGGGCGAAGCAACCCCCTATCAACTTCAAGATATGATTTGTGACTTGTGCTGGGCCCTGGCTTCCAAAAAATAGACAGCCTTCCAGCAATCATGCTCCTCCTGGCACTGGGTACCTGCATTGGGGTCCCCATATTTAATGATGAGATAGCTGTGCTATGTGATATTGGCACTTCCAGCATCACTTAGGTAATAACATTGGAAGCATAAATTTACCTAAGAAATGCAGGGATCACATAGCACAGTGATCCTTGTATTGAATAAAGAGGCCCCAGTAGAAGTACTGGCTGGGCTTCTAGGGAAGGCTGGTCTATTCTTTTGGGGGGAAAGATTATGCATTAGATTTTTAGCAGAGTGGGAGAAGAGATGCCTCATCTTCTAACAGCAAATGCAATAAGATAACACCTGTGATAATGCTGGAAATAGCTACACCTTTTTTGCAAGTGAGAGGGAGAGAGAGAGAGGGAAGAGAGACTCAACATAGAAAATATCAGTGTAATGGGGGAATTTTAAACTCAGGGTGAGGGGTAGGGGGAAGTTTAACATATACCGTTACAGGTATGTACAGCTCAGTATATACTTGTGAAGATTTGGTGTCATTAGGAGTGCTGAAAGTTGAAATAAAAGTAGATTTGCTAACTGTATTCCCTACCTGGCCTGTACTCTCTTTCTGACCCTGATACATAGGCCTAAGACAACCATAACTAGATGGTCCTAACCTATCCAAAATTCCACAGCAGAAGTATAAGGGAGGTAGATACCTGTCCCAATAAAGCTATTCCATTAAGGTTTTTTTTATTATTATTTCTACTTCATTTTCTAAGGAATTCTAGAATATGTTGTTCACTTGACAGTTGTGGGATAGGCTATATGAATAAATGGAACAAACACTGTTTTAATGCATTTTGCTTCCAAGCTAAAAAGCTACAAAAAGTACTTTGGAAAGGGTAAAGCCATTATATCAGAACCTAGGCATTTTATCAAGAAACTTTCATGAGATGCATATTCAGAGGCATTTAGCCAGATAACACACTAGTTAGTTATCTGGATAAATGAATACTTGGGCACTTACCTGGCTGGAATTTAGCCTGGTATCTTAATATCTGGCTAAAATGTATCTGGATATCTTATTATCTGGCTAAAATTTAGCCAGATAACCTAGGGGCATTCCAGGAATGTTTCAGGGAAGAGTTATCTTAGCCGGATAAATTATATGACTAACTCTGGTTGTGCCAAAAAGATCTCCTAAAATTAGCAGGATAAAGTTATCTAGTTAACTTTAAGATAGCTGGCTAGATTCAATAGTGTAGCTAGCTGCACTATAGACCCAAAAAGCAAAGCGGAAGCTGATCCAGTTGGCTGAACAGCAGTAAAAACAAAGAGAATCGGTAGTTGGAAACGCCCTTTATTTAGTGATGCCCGACTCTGGCTGAGTTTCGCTCTTTATCAAAAAGTTGCCTCAGGGGCAATCAATAAGAACAGGGCTGATATCAGCAAGGCAATTGTCACAAATTGTGAGCTCATCAGATGCCTGTAGAAAACATAAATAATATTATGTTTGCAGCTGTCAATAGTGATCCAATCGTCAACCAACAGCATTCAGGCATCTGATGAGCTCACAATTTGTGACAATTGCCTTGCTGATATCAGCCCTGTTCTTATTGATTGCCCCTGAGGCAGCTCTATGATAAAGAGCGAAACTCGGCCAGAGTCGGGCATCACTAAATAAAGGGCGTTTCCAACTACCGATTCTCTTTGTTTTTACTGCTAGCTGCACTATTGAATATACCTCTAAAGTTAGTTGGATAATGTTATCCAGCTAGCTTTGCTAGCTGACAGTAACTGAATATGTACCCCAAATGTATATCATGTATAGCTATCAGAGTAGGAAAAGTGTTAATAAATATGTTTTTGAAGTCTTAATTCTACAAATAAAGGCTAGGAATTCAAGGATAGTAATACTGTTGTGCACGGACCAAGAGAGAGACTTTGGGGTAATAGTATCTGGTGATCTGAAGCTGGTGAAACAAAGTGACAAGCGATAGCTAAAGCAAGAAGAATGTTGGACTGCATAGATAGAGGAATAACCATCAGGAAAAAGTAGGTGATAGCACCATTGTATAGGTCCTTGGTGAGACCTCTCCTGGAGTATTGTTTTCAGTTCTGGAGACCGTATCTCAAAAAGGATAAAGACAGGATGGAAGCAGTCCAGAGAAGGGCAACTAAAATGGTGTGGGGTCTGTATTGGAAGACTTATGAGGAGAAGCTGAAGGATCTAAATATGGATACCCTGGAAGAGATGAGTTGCAGGGGAGATATGATACAGGACTTCAGATACCTGAAACATTTTAATGATACACAAACTTCAAACTTTTTCCACTGGAAACGAAATAGGTGAGCTAGGAGTCACAAAATGAAACTTAGAAACAACGTCAGGAAATATTTATTCCTAGGGAGGATGATTATTGCTTGGGATGCCCTTTTGGTAAGGGTGGTGAAGAAGAAAAGATTCAATGAATTCAAATGGCATGGATAAACACTGTGGATCCCTGAAGGCTACAGGTCGGAAATGAAAAAGAGGGCGCATGTGTGTAACCTGCGCAGAGCAGCAGTTATTACCCTTAACAGAAGGCATGGGGATTACTACCCTCAATCAAAAGCCTTGATGCTTTTGACACAACTGCAACATCATTCTTCACTTTGACAGTGGGGGGTGAGGATGGGGAGTGGAACTGGATACAGACAACCAACATGGGCCATGACTTTTACAGTCTGGGATACTGGCACATAGACATAAGGAAAAATGGACAGGATGACGTCTATGGCCAAGTCTCAAGGTAAAGAATGTCAAACATTGTCTGAATCATCAAGAAGGCTCCTCAACTAGTAAAAATGTTGCTAGCAATAATTTGTTATGGGTTTGACATTTGCTTAGTTATCATTTTAAATATTTCTACTCTTATTACAGAGTAGCAGTTACTACCCTTGAGTGAAACATGGGAGTATCCTAATCAGATACTATCCTAAGAAGCTTGCTGGGTAGACCGGATGGGCCATTTGGTCCTTTTCTGCCTCATTACTATGTATGTAACTATGTATCTTCAAAAACACTCAATACATTTTAATGATATTCTTGTTTATTTGATACAATTCAAGTAAAGGAAGGATCTTCATTTGTTTGCAAAAACAAAGTCTATCATTTACATAAACTAAATTAAGAGCAAGAATAGCCCATGTTACACTTATGGTCCTCTGGATAAAAAAGACACAAAACAATGAGCACCATCTTCTACCTCTCTTCCAAATTGCTTCCTCTTCTAAGTTAAATCCCCAATTCTCATTAAGTTTTACTCCATATAGCCTACAAAGTAGCTTCTTTCAATTCCCTGTTGCATTGTTCTACAGTGCTTAATGCAAAACTTGCTAAAACTCATCAAAAAAGGAAGGAAAGAAGAAACTACAAAAAATAATCATGGCTATTCTGATTTGTTCACATTCTGTATCATAAATAATGCATGGCATATAAAAAAAAGTTATAATTATTTGCTGTCATCAGCCCTGATGATCAAGAATTCTTTTGAGTTCATTTCTTTTAAAATATTTAAAAATAATATGAATAAATAGAATTAAAAGTGAGACAGGTTTTGATTGAAGACATTGATTTGGGCAAAAATCTACAGCTGCATTGGGCTTCTTTATTCTATAATCAAACCATGAAATGTTTAAACTTATTGACTGATTTATGTCTTATACATATTTTATTTATGTATTTATTTATTTTTATATACTAACATTCGATTTGGAATATCACATCGGTTTACAATGCAACAGTGGTTCTAATAAGACATTGGTTCTTATTAGTTATTACAGTATAACATCTTAGAATTTCTTACAATATAATTTCTTATTGTTTCTAACAATATAACTTGGGAAGAAACAAGAGACAACATTATTTCTAACAGTATAACTTAGAATAACTTAGAGTAGAACAGGAGACAGCATTAACGGCGTTAATGTAGCATTCAGATTAGATGTTGTTATGTACATATTCATATGTCAAACTCTCATCCTAGGCTGAAAATTTTGAAATCAGTTTTCAGTGTTTATTGAATATTTCACACCTGACAAGTTACATGAACATAAGTAGTTTCTTAACAGTTGCCAATGCATGAAATATGTTATGCTTTAAAAATTATGGAGAGACTTTCAGGCTAGGTCTTGATTATTGCAGATAACATTGGTGTCAACCCTGGCCTCCCACTACTTCAACACCAGATAAAAGTGGTGTTAAGGGTTGGGATTGAATGCTGGTAGGCAGTGAACACAGAGATGGTCATGCCATGAGGCAGGAGTATTCCTGTGTCATGATTTTGACTGCTAGGCATCCTCCACACCTGCATTGGGCTGCACTCTGCCCTGCTTTAGATACCAAAAAACAAAAAAAGAGCACAATATGATTTCCACTTAGGTAACAGACAATTCACAGCAGGAAACCATTCAATATTGATATTATATCAATTGCCACTCACAACTTCAAACAACTCCAGAATGGCTTCTTTTATCAATGCTTAGTGTTAACTTTGTTTTTGCTGCAGCATCAAGCCTGACAATGCAGCTTATGGGGTAGATTTTCAAAGGGTTACATGCGTAATATACGCGTTTAACCCTTTAAAAACCCTCCTGTGTGCGCCGAGCCTAATTTGCATAGGCTCGGCGGCGCGTGCAAGCCTCGAGACGCGCATATGTCCCCGGGCTTTGAAAAAGGGGTGGGAAGAGGGCGGGGCCAGGGTGGGGCGGCAGTCCAGGGGTGGTCTCGAGTCCTCTGGCACAGCGGCCATGCCAGGGCATGGCGCACTGGCAGCTGGCGGGCGTGTGCAAATTACGCCTGCCTCAGGCAGGCGTAACTTAGAGAACAAAGATAGGGGGGGATTTAGGTAGGGCTGGGGGGTGAGTTAGATAGGGGAAGGGAGGGGCAGGTGGGGGGGAGTGAAAGGAAAGTTTCCTCCGAGGCCTCTCCGATTTCGGAGTTGCCTCTGAGGAACGGGGAAAGCCATTGGGTCTCCCCTAGGGCTTGGCGCGCGCAAGGTGCACAAGTGTGCATCCCCTTGCGTGTGCCGACCCAAGAGTTTTTATACATGCGTGCAGCAGCGCACGCATGTTATAAAATCGGGTGTACATTTGTGCACGCCGGGTAGTGCGCACAAATGTACCCCGCGTGCTCTCCTTTAAAAATTTGCCCCTATATTTTCAACATTTGTGGTCTAAAAACATTTTTGTAGAAATTTTTGGAAACATGGTGAAAATACTTTTATTTTATACTTGTAGATATCATATAATTAGGTCAAACAAATATTGACTCCCCACATTTACTCGGCTCGCTCGACAACAGCCGGTGTTTCGCAGATCACTGCTTCATCAGGAGCTATGCATATATGTGTTTTCTACCAGTAAATTATTCCATAATTGTCTTCAACTCTGTTTATATTCCTTTATCAAAGATAAATCACTATTACAATCCAATATTAACTCTATTTTATGTCAGTTATCTCGTGTTGGTGATAACATATGATCTTTCATCAGGACAACCATTGCCTCAAACGCTTGAAGAGCTTAAAATAAGTGTCATTGAACAAACATCTCCACATTGGCGTGGTGGGGATTTAAATAGAAAATTGTTACAAGCAGAACAAAAATGGATACACCGCTTAGATACATTACACCCTAATGGTTTAAGCACAGACATTGAATTGAATGTTTTTTTGTAATAGCTTGAGAGCCTGTGAACATAAGGATTATGTCGTCACATTTGCATGGCCACTGATTGGACAGCCTCTGAGTCTTAAGCTGACAGCTGACATTTGTGTGGTCTCTGTTTCTTTTTCTTCCAGCGTTCGAGGCAATGGTTGTCCTGTTGAAAGGTCGCACCATCTTGTGCTCCTACCATGACAGGGGCCGACCAATGGCACTGGTAGCCCCTGTGACATAGTAAGGGCAAAGGCTATTGGCACCATTTTGAATACTGGCAGCCGACTGCCCGAGTGCAGTAGATGGCTCCCGGACCCCCGCTGGACCACCAGGGAGTTTTGGAAAGTCTTGGGGGGGTCAGGAGGGTGGGGGGTTGTAGTTAATTCAATTTTAGCCAGGAAACGAATAAGAATGGAATGCATGAACGGATCGGGGCCCCCCCTTGCCGAATACAACGTATCTGCCCCCCCACAAATATGAATACTGAATGTAACATAAGTGGTCCCTCTGCGCATTCCTAGTTGATAGTGGATCTTCAATGGATGATGCCTAAAGGCCAAGCTGGTTTGAGGAGTAGCCCACTTGCTGGCATGTGCTCAATGGCTATCCAGGTTTTAAATGGTGTTATTTTTGTACTGTTTCCTGGCTTTGATATGGTCACTTGCTGTTATGCCATATTATACTTATTGACTGTCTTCCTTGAACTGAATGTAATCTGCTACCACACTGTCTCTCAAAATCAGTAGGATTTCTTCAAGAAGATATGTTTGCATGTACCTTATTTCCTAGTTTCTTCCACTCCCCCATGCTCTCATGTGACTCCAAATTAAACTTCAGGATTAATTGACTTTGGGTGCAATGGTCGTGTTTATTTTCTTCCACATATATGACACAGAAAGTGCAGGTTCTAGTTATAAGGTATTAATTTGAATTCAATAAAATCCCAAACTCTCAGCACAACAGTAGTTGTTATTACCATCCAATGCAATTTAATAATCCAACATCAGGCAATGCTGCTCATCATACTTCTGAGATTTCACTATCAGTGAAACTAGCATAACTCCATGGTATTCACATAAGGATTGCTTGCCCCATGACTCAGCAAGAGTAGTGCCAGTAAAATGGTTGTCATTTCCTCCCTGGGGCTTGAAAATGCTATACAGAGAACTGGGTCCTCTGGAACAGTGGTTCTAAACAGGTGTGTTGGGACACACTAATGTGTCATGAGGTCCTATGAGGTATG
This sequence comes from Rhinatrema bivittatum, assembly GCF_901001135.1. Taxonomy (NCBI): domain Eukaryota; kingdom Metazoa; phylum Chordata; class Amphibia; order Gymnophiona; family Rhinatrematidae; genus Rhinatrema; species Rhinatrema bivittatum. Next base: position 107,035,822 of record NC_042615.1, on the reverse strand, counting down.
TTGCAGAGCCAGAAGAAGGCTGCTCTTTCCTCATCAGTCTGGGCAGGAGTTGACTGACTTCTTCTTTTTGGTATGACAGGAAACTGTTCTTGCTTCCTTCTTTTCCTGTTCCAGTGGGAGGTTTTTCCCTCCTTCACCCAGATCAAAGTGAGATATCACCAGCTCATGTTCATATGGGTCTGGCCGGACACCAAATTTATCTTCCACTGCCTGATCTGGCAGTGAGGCTGCTGATGCTCTCTTTATCCCATAGGGCCTGGATGTGAAAGATGTGTGTTGTATAATCCACTGCTGACTTCCGCTGCCTCCTCATCTTCTTCCTCCCCGCAATGCTTCTTGCCTTTATCTACTGCTGTTAAAGAGGGAGGGAGACTCTGGCTTGGACTGAATGCTTCTCTGCTGGCTGGGAGCCAGGAGAAGGGGAAATGTTCTGGGCAGGAAGGCATGGGAAGATATGGAGGAAGGGGTGAGGGGAAGGAGTTTGGGGTTCCTGAGTAGGGAGAGGTGGAGGTGGGAAGGGATGGGGGCTGCTAGGCATGGAAGTGGAGGCAGAGATGGAGGTGTGGGAAGCTGCTGGGTGGGGGAGAGGGCGGTTGAGGGATGCTGAGCAGGAAGGGGTAGGAAAGAGGTGGTCAGATGTATGCTGGGTAGGGAAGGGCAGGGAGACTTGAGTAGGGGAGAGAAGAAGCATGGAGAAGAGGATGCAGGGATGGGAGGTGTCAGGAATATTGGATAGGGATATGAGAATGTGAAGTGATGATTGAAAAGTTGGGAGAAGTGAGGGGTGATGACGGCATGGATGGAAGTGACTCGGCACAAGAGTCATACTATATCAGTTTTGAGAATACGCATGTCTTCTCTCTTTGTAGTTTGCTTAGTGAAGGAGGAAATATATTTGTTTCTAGTTCTTCAGTTTTGCACTGCATGCAGAAGGTCTTCTTGGGGATTCCGTTTCTCAGACCAAACTCACTCTCACTATAATTTTTCAGATCCAGTCAGTATTTCCCTGGACGGGTCTGACATCCGTCATGTGCTTGTGTGACTGCAAGTGTCTTTTCATAGAGTATCTCTGTCTGACATGTTTGTGTAACTTGTTTGTACATGTTCAGTAAAGCTGAGGTTCTGTTATCCACACTGTATGATTGTATTAATTTGTTGTGTGGTAATGCTGATGCATGGTTTGTGAAGGAGGATTTGTGTGAGCAGGGTGGGGGAGTGTGGGGGAGGTCAACAATCTTGCCTGCATGTTATTATTAATATCAGCAAGTCCATGCAAGAATACCACAAGGGGACATATTGCATATTTCACATTTGCTAAAAGTGTGCCTAGCCTGTACATTTATATTATCAGTTTAAAGAAATTCTGAAATATGGGAGAATACATTTTTCAGATCAATAAACCCTCTATGTTACAATAATTTTATTGCTAAAATTGTTCAGAATCATATTTGGGCAATCCCTAAGGATGAATGTACTGTTCAAAGCATTTGGAAAACATACCATAGAATGAATGATTTCCATAACAGAGAGAACAAAATGAAAGAGTGCAGGTTATTAATTTGCATTGGACCAGGATTCTAATTTGTCTTACATGTCATTTAAATGAAATGAAATGACTTTATCTACCCTAAGGTGGTACAGTAGAAAGTATATACTTGGTCTCAGCTTAATAGTACGGTATGACATAACTCTCTGTCTGATAAAACTCTGCTATGTTTGTTGATTCTGATGAAATCACAACCAAGGCAATAACTGAGGTCTGACTCATGTTAAGGATTACTTTAAAGCAGATGGGCTCTTTTTTTTAGTTTATTAAAGAATAGCATAAGGATTTGAAGAGGATGAAATCAAGATTGATTTTATATTTTAGTAATCTTCAGTGTTTGCTATATATTAGAGATAACAAAAACTGACATAGCAGGATTTTCTAAAACAAGAACTGTGAGATGTGAAAGCTTAAATATGCATACATAGCAACCTTCCTCATTTTGGTGGGAGACTGCCACTATGAAGGATAGTCTCCTTGCTCCTGCCTCCCCTTCATTTGTTCCGAGTACTGATGCAGATCTAAAGATGCTTTGAATTGTCCCCTACTGTTTATGCCGCACATTGTTACCTAATAGTTATCCAGAGTAAGGTCCCAGTAAAAAGGGCGTTCCTGAATAACAACTCAGACGTGAAGAGGTCACACTCTGCTGCCACTGTCCCAGCTCTTTAGAAAGAAATACTCTAAGAAGGGGCAATGTATGAAGCTCAGCGTTCTAGTGGTTGTAGATCCAAGAGCAGTGTGGACTCTGTAAAATCAAGGAAGAGAAAGCAAAAAAAAAAAAAAATCTCTGTTCAGCTCTTCTCCCCCACCCTCGCTCAGTCTACTTCAATGCATGTGATAGGGCTTGTGTCAGAGAAGGACTTCTTCATGTATCCTATAAAGTTGTGCATTTGTTTTGAAACCACATTTTAATTGCAATCAAAAAACCTGTTTCAGTACAAGTCTTTTCAAAATGAATGAAACAAAAATCCCATTGAAATGCATTGGCTTTTTCTTTTCATTTAAAAACAAAACGCAGGCAATACCCCAGCCTAGTCTCTCTAGCTGCTGCTGCCACCGAAAAAAACTCAGTTCTGCTGAAATTTCAAAATTGAAATCCCTCCTCTCATGCATTCCCCTATGCCCTCCATCCCTCCAGATGCCTCTTACCCCTTTGGTCTCCAAATAGGCAGGAGCAATGATCCCCAGTTGTTCTTGCCCCACAAACAACTTTATGGTGCATATCCCTAGTTTCCTGACTCCTGGCTCACAATGCTCTGTAAATGGGAGTGGAGGGAGAGACAAGATATGTGTTATTTGGTGTAAATGATGAAATAGAAGTTTTTGGAGACAAGAAGTGGATACAGTGATGATGGAGACCAATCATCCAGTACAAATCGATAAGGTATGTCTAATTTTGTAGCCTTCCATTGGTGGGATGCATGATTATTTGGATTTGGTTACTTGCCTTTCCAAACACGAGTTCAAGGCATATTACAGGTGTAGAATGTATTTCCCCTCCCCCAGAGAACTCTCAATCCAAGTTGTAACCGGTAGCAATGGAAGGAGAAATAACTTTCCCAGTATCACAAGGAGTATCAGTGGAAGAAGTGGGATTTGAGCTATGATTTTGATTAACATCAGTCACTTTATCAAGATATTACTGTAAATAGGACATTCTGCAAAAAAATCAACCAGAAAAGATCTCAAAGGTTTGTTAAAAAAAAATAAAAATGGAGAACTCAGTTAAACATATTTGTAATCAATATATTGAATAGCGAAGAAAAATATATAGTGCAATAGTAAATTTTGATACTACCACTTTGCTAAGACCCTCATTATTGCAGCTCACAATTTCTAAGGAAAATACATAAATGACAAAACATAAAAGAAAGTAAGAAGGACAGCCTAAGTAGTATTACCCAAAAGAAAAATAGCAACAAACATTACATGATTCTGTTTAAGAAATGTAACTGAGTCAAACTGAAATTAATTCATGTGATGCTAATTTACAAAGACAGCTTAATTCTGATATCACCTGCAAGCAACTTTTATAGAGGAACTTAGCATGAAAGACAGTTGACCAGAGAAATGAAATGTGGATTTCAGCATCAAGAAATGAAGTGAATGTCATATAATTTCAGTCAAATACAAGAATCTAAAAGTCAGCCAACAAGGTGTGGGAGATATACAATATTTATATTGGACTTTCATATTACATTTGTGACTAGGTCATGAAATACCCTTTCATTAGGTATTTCACCAAGAGTTAAGAATGATTGATTTGAATATAAAAGTACATTGTTGATGCATTTTCATATAGAAACATAGAAATGACGGCAGAAGAAGGCCAAACGGTCCATCCAGTCTGCCCAGCAAGTTTCACACTTTTTTTTTCTCATACTTATGTTACTCCTGGCTCTTAGTAACCTTTTGGTTCTATTTTCCTTCCACCCCCATCATTAATGAGAGAGCAGTGTTGCAACTACATCTAAGTGAAAAATCTAGCCCAATTAGTTAGGGGTAGCAACCGCCATAATAAGCAAGCCACACCCACCTGTCCACCCAGACTAAATAATTCAGTCCTTGTTGGTTGTTGTCTGTATATAGATCCACCTTTCTTCAGTATTTGCTTAAAAAGTTGTAAGGATTTGATGAGAAGATTCACTAAGGACCTGATTCAATAAAAAAGTAGATTTTCAAGCAATCTAGCCTCTTAATTATGAAATTAGCAAGCTAAGGGCCTCATTTTCTAAAGTATCGCAGGCCTGCGATACTTTAGGAAATGAGGGGCGAGGGGCCGAAACGTGGGGCGGGCCTGTGCTAGCCAGCAACGATCACACCAGGTGTGAATAAAGTACACCGGATTTTATAAGATACGCGCATAGCCGTGCATATCTTATAAAATTTGGGGTCGGCTCATGCACGGGGTGCACATTTGTGCAACTTGCGAGCACCGAGCCCGGCGCGCACTGCCCGTTCCCTCCAAGGCCGCTCTGAAATCGAAACGGCCTTGGAGGGAACTTTCCTTCCACCTCCCCACACCATCCCCTCCCTTCCCCTACCTAACCCCCCCCCCCCAGCCCTATCTAAACCCCCTCCACCTTTATCGCACAAGTTACGCCTGCTTGAAGCAGGCGTAACTCGCGCGCGCCGATGGCCTGCTGCCGCGCCATCACCTGATCCAGGGGCTGGTCCGGAGGTCTCAGTCATGCCCCCCGGAACGCCCCTGGGCCGGCACCATGCCCCCCGGAACGCCCCAAACGTCGCGCTGCCCCCAACACGCCCCCCCAGCAAAGCCCCGGGACTTACGTGCGCCCCGGGGCTTGCGCGTAACCCTTTTTTTTTTTTTTCATTCTTTATAAGTTTTCATATATACAATTAATAACATTGATTTGTATATGAAATTACTATGAGTTGTTGTCATCACATTATTTAAGTCCAAAAACAACAAAAAGGTAAAATATTAATTATTTCAACATCTCATATTTATATCAATCAAAACGGAGGGGATCTTAGCCTCAGATATGGGAGAATAAAGGAAAAACTTTAATAATCAACAAAACTTTGGCATTAACTAATACGTCGCTTCTCTTTTTTTTCCTAAATGGACACCGGGGAAGATGTAGGCACCCTCAAATGATCTAAGAAATTTTTTAATTGGTCTGGTGCGAAAAATATATACATATCTTCCTTTTAACCCTTTTAAAATCCAGCCCTTTATGTTTCCCATCCTCCAACCTCCCCCTCCCCCCCCAAAATATAATAAAACAATTTGATAACATATGTTCTTTACAATAGCCAGCATTTATTATATAACAAAATGCAAAACAGTGGTAAAAATCATAAACATAAATAGAAATATACTGTATGCACCACAAATAACTTATCAAAAGCATATACAAGGCACTATCAATTTACATATAGCACTTGTGGTCTCTTGCAAGAAAGCACAACTACATGGCACATATGTTTCAAAGGAAAGGTATAGCAATGTACATTTTCATGGCTTTGAGAAATAGGATCTGCAACATCTAATCCATGGCATGAAAACATATTGAGAAGAAATTTGAGACGGAGCACTGATTTGACTTCAACCAGGTGCTCTCAGCAAAGCCCTAGCCACCAACCAGCCCTAACCACTATGCCTGCCAGTAATATGAGTAGCCAGAGCAGGGACAGGACTATAGTGAGTAGCCAGGGCAAACCTCCCCAAGGAACTTGGATTGACTAGTGCTGTGTTTAAAAATATTACGGGGAACTTATTCCTTGCAACAAAAGGCTGTCTAGTCCTCTTGCTAACTGAATTTCTGTACTCTAAGCTTTCTGCTACTGAGCTTTCAAGTTTTATATAATCTGCTGGCTATGAATTACTGATTCAAGCTTTATGTTACCTGCTCAGTACCAAGTTGCCCAACATCCCTCCTCCCCTCACAGTGGGCACTGTCTACTCAGATCTTTACCCTCAGAATTCTTGCTTATGATCTTTTAAATTGATTTGTATGCACTGAAAACTTCTTATGCCTCGTTTTGGTTAAGATGCCACACCCGGGATTTTGCATCATACCCTGCAAAATCCCAGGTGTTCTGCAAACATTCCAATGGCTGGAATCTGTTAGTTGGATCCACAGCACAAAGCCTAATTTGTAGTGGTTCGGGGGACCTGAACCATGAAACGGATTTTCCCCAAACTTCGGGGAAAATTTGTTTTTCGGGTTAGTGCGGGGGGGGGGGGGAAGGGCACATTTATTTAAAAATAAAAAACACCCCAACCCTTCAAATTTACTGAATTACAATCCCCCCACCATTCCAATTCCTCCCCAAGACTTGCCAAAAGTCCCTGGTGGTCCAGTGGTGGTTCTGGAGCGATCTCCTGCACTCGGGCCGTCGTCTGCCAGTATTCAAAATGGCGCCGATAGCCTTTGCCCTTACTATGACACAGGGGCTACCAGTGCCATTGGTCGGTCCCTGTCACATGGTAGGAGCAATGGATGCTCCTACCATGTGACAGGCCTTATAGAAGCAATGGATGCTCCTACAATGTGACAGGGGTCTACCAATGGCAACGGTAGCCCCTGTGACATCATAAGGGCAAAGGGCCATCGGCGCCATTTTGATTCGTAGCAGGCCCGACAGCCTGGAGGGAGAGATCGCTCACAGGACCCCGCTGGACCACCAGGGCTTTTAGTATGTCTTGGGGAGTGATCGGGATGGGGGGTTGTAAGAAAGTAAAATTGAAGGGTTGGGGTAGTTTTTTCCGATTCATTTTTCCCCCGATTCATTTTTTTTCCCGATTCTTTTTTTTTATTCGTTTTCCGACTCATTTTCCTGATCTGCGCTGACAAAAAATGATCCACAGAAAAACAAAATTTTCGACGAAGCGCCCGAACCAAAATAAGTCCCGATACAAAAAAAGAAGCTCATCTCTACTTTGCATAGGGTCTATCCTGAGGTCATGGTGACCTATTGTGGCCTAGGCATATGCAAGACCAAGGATTCGGCTTGGGCCTGGACCTCATTAGTGGATCACCCCTGAACCAGGGAGGATCCTGGCCCTGACACTTTTCTGGGTGGGAGGGATGGTTGGTGGAGATGAGAGCCTTCAGGAGGCCATTTTCTTATTGCATTTTTTAAGTGTTTTATTTTTTAATGTTTATTTTGTTTTGTAAACTAAAGAAAATGAAATAAACATTAACCAAATAAAATTCATGTAAATAAACCAAATAATGAGATTAAAAAAATTAAACACTTTTTTTTAACCCTGTGCACCTCTAATTTATAATGCTGGGTTCCATATTATGATTCACCATCCATAAAAAAGACCTTCAGGTCCTTGTGAACTGAACTTTGAAATCCTCAGTTCAGTATTCAGTGGCAGCCTAAAGATCAAATAAAATGTTAGAAATGATCCAAACGGAATGATGAATAAAACAGAACAAATTATAGTGCCTCTGTATTGATCCATTTTACTACTGCATCTTAAGTATTATGTGCAGTTCTGGTCATTCCAACTCAAAAAAGACATAGCAGAGCTAGAAAAGGTGCAGAGGAGGGCAACTAAAAGTTAATGGGGGATAGAACAGTTCCCCTTTAAAGAAAGGCTACACAGATTAGAGAAATTTCAACTTTGAACAGAAGCAAATGCAAGGAAACATGATAGATAAAATCCTAAGTAGGGAGGAGAGGATAAATAAAGAATGGTTATTTATTCTTTCATATAATATTTATTTATTTATTTATTTATTTATTTATTTAAGGTTTTTATATACCGGCAATCATGAGGACATATCTTGCTGGTTTACATGAAACGGGGTGCATTAAATACATCAAACTAAAACTGTGGTGATCGAAGGAAACAGTTACAATTAACAAGGGTCACAGAACTTGGAGAAGAAGGAAGAGATAGGAAAGAATAACTGGTTAGACAAAATACAAATTAAATTAATTAAATACTATGTACAAATGTACTAAACAAGGGGGCACTCCATGAAACTAACAGCAATCAGGTTGAAAACAAATTATAGAATGCATTTTTCACTCATCCCACAATCAAGCTGTGAAATTTGTTGCCAGATGATGTGGTCAGATGACTAGCATAGTGGATTTTAAATGAGGTGTGGACAAATTCCTGGAAGAAAAGCCCATAAACAATTGTTAGTCAGGTAGACTAAGGAAAGCCATTGCACTCCCAGGAAGTGAGTAACAAGAAACAAATCTACGGTAATTTTTGAGATCTGCCAAGTATATTTGAGCCACACTGGCCACTGTCAGAGACAGGATGCCGGGCTCGATGGTTTAAGTTCTGATCTAGCATGGCATTTCTTATGTTCTTATGAAACACAAAAGAAAGGGATTGTTCTGGTGCATATTTCAACATTCATGAGTTGGGCTCAGCAGGACCCCACACTATGGAGGGATCATTCCCAAACAACGGGCAAACCAAAACATGATGGGCATGGCCTGTTCTTCCAATAATTATAGGTTTTAGGTGTGGAATGTATCTCCAATTTGCTGTGTCAACTCTTGACCTGACAACTTGGAAAATGAGACAATTTAGGACCATCCATGAGGTCCATTCCTCCTAAACCCTGCAGGAAAATGCTCAGTTATTCTGATATATAGGTTATTTCCAATGGCCAGACCTCCATGCCTATACCCCCTCATGAGCAGTCACAAAGGTGAAGTTAATTATCTCTACAGCTAAGAGGAATTTTCTAATTAATTTATGGTATTTTTTAGAGATGTGAATCGGAACCGGAATCGGTTCGGATTCCGGTTCCGATTAACATGTGGGTTTTTTTCAATCGGGCCCGATCGTGGTTTTGTTTATCGGCTGCGCCCCAGCCGATAAACAAAAAAACCACCCTGACCCTTTAAAAGTAACCCCTTAGCTTCCCCCACTCTCCCGACTGCCCCAAAAACTTTTTACAGGTAACTGGTGGTCCAGTAGGGGTTCCCGGGAGCGATCTCCCGTGATCTCCCGCTCCGGGCCGTCCTCCCGCTCTCGGGCCGTCAACTGCCACTAATCAAAATGGCGCCGATAGCCTTTGCCCTTACTATGTCACAGGGGCTACCGGTGCCATTGGTCAGCCCCTGTCACATGGTAGGAGCACAAGATGGCGCCGGCCATCCAGTGCTCCTACCATGTGGGTTTTTTTTTTATCTGGCCATCGGCGCCATTTTTATTACTGGCAGCCAAAATGGCGCCGATGGCCCGAGAGCAGGAGATCGGTCCCGGGGCTTCCACTGGACCACCAGGTACTCGTAAAACGTTTTGGGGGGGTTCGGGAGGGTGGGGGAAGGTAAGGGTTTAGTTTTAAAGGGTCGGGGTGGGTTTAGGGGTTGTTTTGGTGTGCCGGTTTTCCCGCCCTCCCCCCAAATAACTCCCGTTAGTAGACACTAACCCATTAACGATTTTTCACAATAAATCGGGGGAATTTCTATTGTATCGCGCACTCTAACGATATTTGATGATTTAAAAAAATATTTGACGATTTTTTTAAATCGTCAAAAAACGATTCATATCCCTAATTGTCATCTTTCAAGCAGAGGCACAACTTTTCAGGTGTATACAGGTTTGAGGCCCTTGCTTTTCCACATGGCTGATATGCAGGAGTTAAAAAAAATCATGTTCTGACATAACTTGTGGCCAGCACAGCAGAGTTGCAGTTCTATAGCATGTGTCTCCTGTGGTGTTAGTGCATTTTTTTTACTTTGTAGATACCGAGACCAAGGCGAATGTGATGATAGACTCTCAATCATCATCTCTGTGTATAGTATTAAGGCAACAGAAGATGTTGTCAGCTAATGAGCTCATGAGCCTACAACAAGCCTTCTTCTGCCACAGTGAAAATTATATAGGCAAATTGTTCCCAGATGTCTTATGTGGAAGGCATAATGTCTTCTGCACTTTCATTGTCGTTTTGTTGAAATACATGAACATTTTAGCACCTGAGGGCTGGAGGTGCCCAAGTGTATTACAAAGAAGATTCAGTGAGCATATATGCTTCCAACAGATGTCAGTCAGGCTGCTTGGTGTAGACGATATTCGGTGAGCAGTAATGACTCTGACTACCTAATTATCAGGCATGGACAAGCTTGGCACACATATCATTGATGTTTAATGATGAACAGAAGCAGCAATTTATAGCCTTTGTAAGTAATTTAGAGATGTGTATCGTTTTTATATATCGTATCGGTTCGTACTTTGTTTTTTTTCAGTTAACTTCATTTTTTTCCACGTTTCAGGTTTTGGTTTTTTTTTATTTCACTAATTTTGTGTTTGTGCGCACTAACACAAAATTCAAAATTTTCCTGAATTTTGGCGAATTATTGTTCATTTTGGGGTGCTCCAGAAATAGGATGAATTAGACAATTTCATTGAAATTATCAAATTTATCTAAAACAAATGCACATCTCTAGTAGGTAACCAAAGTACTGGAGGGAGTCTGTAAACAACAGTTTTCTAACATATGTGTTTGTGTGTGTGTGTGTGTGTGTGTGTGGATGTGTTTGTGTGTGTGGGTGAGTGATGTGCTATATAAGCCTTCATCTATATCTGTGTCTGGAGATGATGTAGGTCTTGTTGTTTTTTTCCTTACCACACCAATGCATACATCACAGCATGCACAGTGTGTGCACCCAATGAGCACACACTGGCTTTAGGATGGAAGTTACAGGTATAGTAATATGCAGGCAGTTGGAAAATGGCTTCATGCATTGTAACCTAACAATCTACTTTGGCCTGACCCTTTTTATTAATTCAGCCTAGAGGGGATTGAAAACATTGGCAGCATAAGAGTTCAGATATCCAATGCCACTTTGTTGGATGAGTATGAAACAGAGTTGAGATTTGGCTTAGTTACCACTATGTAGCCACATCTTGACAACTCCCACAATATAGTTTGGGCATTGTGCCACATGGGCAGAGACCTACATACTTATGAGGCAAAGTGGCAGCTGAGTGGATAATGTATTGGTCTGGGTGGGAGGTTATCAGTGGCCTTATAGCTGTGCTGTCAAAGTAAACCATACCTTGCTCCTAGACTTTCAAAGTCTCCCATTAAATGGATGTGTATACATCCACCGCTGCTCACTGGGTTTCAATGTGAAATGTAGTGGCCTCATAAGCATAGAGTTTATATGTTAGGGAACTAAGAAGAACTAAAGATTAGAGTCTTTATTGTTTTTATAAGGATTAAACTGCTTGCTGCATCAGCAGTTAAGTATCCGATCACAATATAAGGGTTCAAGATGTGCTCCATCTGTGTCTTGGGATAACAGCACATCTCTGTATGGTATGTGCTAGTCATTGTGCATGTCTGCCTGTGGGCTTTGTGGCTTGCTATGGTTTATAAGGATCTAGTTGTTAGATGTTTGTCTCTCATTTACTGTCATTGTGTGAGTCTCTTTATAAATATGTCTGAGTATTTGTTTCATGCTCTGGCAATCTGGGCTTAGGGGGGAATATGCTCCTTGAGTGATTACTTACAGCCTGTAGGCTCATGTGTATGTGACAATGGAATTTTTTATGCAAGATGAAGATATAACCTAAGGGTCCTTTCCACCAATGTGAGGCTGTTTAACTGCATTGTAATTAGCTGACATGTATTAATGATACACCCAAAAACACATATATATCTTTGAGGCATTTTGAGAATGAGGTTATACAGCCACACAGTGCTTGTAAGGGCCCATTTTTTATGATTGTGAAGGTGTCCAAAAGAGTCCAGTAGCATAAACTCATTTCCACTGAACCAGATAGCAAGCAGTTTTGGACACACTGATATCACACACCCTGAGTAGCAGAGAGCAAGACACATACATCTAAACGTTAACATCCAACACTTATATATAGGTCTGCAGCCCTAGTGTCTGTATATATGTACACAGTTACTCATGTATATCTTTCTTTTGGCTAGGAAGCCAAAACTACTCAATGTGAATGTAGGGGATATGATAGTTTCCTATGCCCGAACTTGACCCACAAGAATATAGTATATACTCCATCAGGCCCACAGTAGTTTATTAGGACTAGATATGGTGGAGGACACCTACAGTGAAGATGTATACCTCCACTGTGCTACAAACACTATGGTGCACTTTTTGTGTAGATGCACAAGGCTACACATCACCTACTTTGTTCCTGTCCTTACAAATAGACCATTCCAAGAGAGTCTACAAGCATTCTATGGCTTTTCAACATGGAATGTACACACTCTTGGCAGAGACCTACTAAGGAATACCTTACTATACATGTATACTCTGCAGGTTCAGTTACGGCTACACCAGATGGTAAAGATTCCCTATCCCTCCCCCTTCCTCCCCCCCTTGCCTCCAACCCCCTCCCCCCCCCCCGAAACCTGCTCCAATATACGTAACCCATGTCCTTAAATATGTATAGTATAAATATATTCAATAGTAAATCACTTAATCCCTGATGTCTGAATTTAAGCGTTATGGCAGATACTAATTCAACAAACAGAGTGGCAACAGTGTCCATAATATATGAAGGATGCTTTCATTTATCAAAATTTAACAAATATATATTCACCTGACCGATGATTATAAATAAGGCTGAGTCATAAAGCGATTCTGCTCCTACGATGAAGCCTATTATGATTGGTCAATTTTGATAAATGAAAGCATCTTTCATATATTGTGGGCACTGTTGGCACTCTGTTTGTAGTATAATATATTCCATGCTCCTATGTTAATAACCTTTTTTCCCTCTTTCCTCTTCCTTTATGTTCCTTATAATATTTATTGTGCCATCATAATAATGTATTATTTTATTTTATATCCGCTGCAATTTTACTGTTCCGTTGACAACCCCTCCTCCAAGTTGCCATTCTCCCTGTTCCATGTAATGCGTTATGTTCCATGTAAACCGAAATGATGTATCTACAAATACCGGTATATAAAAGCTGTTAAATAAACAAATTAATAAATAAAGCATGCATACTGTTGAGCTGTAGGTAAGCAAAGCTGACAGCTGCTATTTGGATGTGACTTTCCAGCTCAAGACAAAACACCATTGCTTGGCAAATGGGTGGTGGGATTCTCACATTGTTTGCAGTATCTGTCTTCTGAGGCCAAATAGGCCTATCTTTACTTGTGCAAAGCAAGCAAAGAGTGTGGGAGTAGCATACCTATAACTACAGCTTTAAGTATGTTCCAATGTAACAGAACTATACTCACATCACAGCTACTATTATGTGTGGTGTCCTCATGCTGTGAAACACATTGAAAGCATGAGAGTATTACCTGCATAAAAGATCGCTGTGTACATAAATTGCGGGTATACTATATACCACCTTCTCTATACTACTATACAATATATCCTAAGGTCCATCATCAAAAGCCATTTAGATGTCCAACTCTAAAGTTATTACTCTAAACAACTAATGTGCCATATTTATCCATTTATATGGCTATATTATAGCTAGGGATGTGCATCGGATGCCCGATCATTTGCGCTTTTGGGTTCGTGTGGCTGCGGGAAAACCTTGTTTTACCGCAGATTGGCATTTCTTTTTTAGTAAAAATCATTTTTTGGCTTAGTGCATGCTAACGGGAATTAGCGCGCACTAACCTGAAAAATGATTTTCACGAACATTTTGGGGAAAAAGTGTTCATTTCTCATTTTAACTGATATATAACGAATTAAGAAATATCGTACGCTATTTCAATTCGTTATAAAAATGATTCACATCCCTAATTATAGCCATATAAGTCATTATCTTGCTACCCCACAGGTGTCTGATGGTTTCCCAACCAGTACTTTTAGTGGGCCTGTTTGTTAAGGTATTGGGTGGGAGAGCATCAGGTGCCAGAGAGGAAGTGGTGGTTTGTGGGGGCATTAGATATTGTCAACTTTTTTTGGGGAGGCAGGGATGGAGGGAAGGGGGAGGGAAAATGTCGGCATGGTGCCATGTACTTTCATGATAAAGGGGTTGGGGGCCAGCAGGTTGATCATACCTAGGGAGGTGGGAGTGGCAGGAGTCCTGCCAGGACCCCAATTTGATGTTATGTCTTTCCAGATGGACTGCTACTTACCCGCATATCTGTAGAAGATATCCTGTTAAGTAGACAGAAAACCAGTCACTCAAGGCTGGATCACTTTAGGCTTACTCAGCCAGATTTACACACTGGCCAGTTGGGTCTACAGATACCTGACCAAATATAGCTGCATAAGCTTAAGGTGAATAGATTACATGGAACATTTATCCTGCTGAAAATATGGGATAGGTTCCTCTGCTAACTGTAACCGCATCGCTTTTCCACTACCAGCCTAATGATTATGGACCTCAGTGTACTTGCAGCCTGTTAGAACACAGTGCCATCCCAGAAAGTAGCTACAATGAAAAGATCATATAGCCTGCTGTGTGACAAATGAGGAGTCACAGAGGTGTGGAGGATAGAGATTCCAGAATGCCTAACAGCATAAAGTGATGAGGCCTGCTATTGCTTGTGACCAGGCAGGTTTCCTCAAAATTCTTACCACCCCTGCACTGCCTTTGGTTATTGATCTGTAGACAGTTTTAGCAAAAGTTTGATTTGTGTGTTGTTACTATCCCCTATTGGTATACATTATTTAAACACTTGCTTCCACATCTTCATAAATAATGTATGCCATTAAGGGATAGTAATAGAGATGTGAATAGTATGCCCAATCGTTTCTGCTTTTCGGTTTTGTGTGGCCGCGGGAAAATCTTGTATTCCCGCGGATTGGCATTTTTTTTTTCGTGAAAAATCATTTTCGGCTTAGTGCGCGCTAACGGGAGTTAGCGTGTACTAACTCCCATTAGTGTGCGCTAACTACTGTTAGCGTGCACTAAGCCGAAAAATGATTTTTTTAATGAAAATTTGGGAAAAGTGTGATCGTTTTATTGGTTTCTCGATACATGACGAATTAGGAAATATCATTCAATATTTCCATTTGTCAAAAACATGATGCACATCCCTAGATAGTAACAACAAGAGAGAGGGTCAATGTATGGTCAGAAATGATCTATCTTGACAACAGAAGAGGACAATGATTTGTTATAGCTGTGCCATAATATTAGCATAGTTATACAACCTATTGGTCACCAACGGAGTTAAGGCATTACTACATCACTTCTAACCAAGCATTTCTCCATCTATTCTACTTGACAGTGTATAGAGGTGAACACTAGCTAGATAGTGCCCATCTCACATTCATGTCCATGTACCCAATAGTTAGCAAAGAGTATGCTCTCTAGAGAAGGCAACAAAAGCCACCTGTGAAGCTCCACAGTAAGGAGTTTCATGGAGTGCTCTTGCTGTCTTCTTTGGGAGCATACAATTAGCTTTCTTTTTTTTTTTTTTAATTCTTTATTTATCATTTTAAACTTTAACAAACTGAATATATTCTGTTCAATCATCACAATCAGATGCATCAAATACACAGTGAGTCAGAATATTCCAATACATTTTGTATCCAATTTGTGTTATAATAAAGAAGAAAAATTATATCATAATATAGGACAAGCCAAAATTATAGGAAATATGTTAGGAAATTCATCAGTAATTATGGCATTACATAGGATTTTAAACCGGAGTTCCCGTATTTATATGCCCACATTCCTAACTAGCTTCTGGAGAAGAGGTGGATGGTTTGTGAGCCAGTACAAATTGTATTTGATCAGGTTGAAAGGAGACGAAGGACTCATCGCCTCTTTTTAGAATGCATCTGCATGGATATCTCAATGTGAATCCTAAGGAAATAACCTCTTGTCTAAGGGACAAGAATTCCCTTCTTTTAATCTGCATTGTTCGAGATAAATCAGGATAAATTCGTATAGCTTGATCATAAAAGGAAATGGGAAACTTCCTGAAAAAAGTCTTCATAACATCATTAACATCTCTAGTGGAAATAAAGGAAACTAATAAAGTTTTCCTATCTAATACCTCCAAATTAGAAGTTTCTAGGAAGTTCATTAAATTTACAGAAATAGGTGGCCAAGGAGTGTCTCCTGAACTAGAAGCCCTTTTATTTAAAAAGTGACACAAATTTATAGAAGACATTTTATCCTCAGGAAATCCCAGGGCTTTTGTAGGGAAACGCTTCAAGGTGGTATGGGAAATTTCCTCAACAATTTGAGGAAAGTTTAAAATCCTCAAATTCAGCTGTCGAGTATTATTCTCCAATGTCTCCAGTCTCCTAGAACATGCAAGTTGGTCCTTAATTATAACCATATTTACTGGATTTTATTCTCTACCTCTACGACTTTATTAGTAAATGTAGAAGAGGTTTGCTGTATCTCCAGTATTTTTTGCTGATTATTATATGCAATTGAGTCCATCTTACTTTCAAGACATTTCAGGGAAATGCAGAAGCCAGCCACCAAGTCCCAGAGTGCTTCTAGGGTTACTACCTCAGGCTTAGGGGGTTGCAGCCAAGACTCACCCTGAGCACATGTTGGTGATCTTTCCTGATTCCCGTCCACAAGGCTTTCAGCATTTTCTCTCCCCTAATAATCCTTTGGTCATACCACCAGGTTGCTTCCCCCACCGGTGTTCATCTCCGCTCTGGCTATGGAGAAGCTTTCCACATCCTACACACTGCTAGCAGATGCCCCCTCGAACTCAGTCGCTGATACCACATCAGCAGCCTGCAACTGTGATGCATCTCCACCGGGGTCACGCTGCGCCGGAGGCTGTCACTGATCAAGGCTGAGGGACACCTCCTCCACAAGAGGCTCCCACTCTCCTGTGCTGGGATCTCTATCGGGCTCATCAACTCCCTTCAAATACGGCTGGGACAAAAACCGCAGAATCTCAAACTGTGTCAGGGAAGGTATGGGTTCAGAGGGAAAAACCCTCACATTCCCTTCCTTTTTGATGGCATTCTCAATAGATAATTCTAGGAAATTTCAGAGCGACATTACAGCAAGCATTCTGTGTTCCCTCTATGTTGCCATCTTGTCCAAATAGAGATCATTAGCTTTCCTTTTTAAGGCCTAGGTCACATTGTCTTGCATTTGATAAATTTGCCTAGTTGTAATGGCCAATGGCATTCTAGCATGTAAGGTTTTGTGGGTCCCAAACGTCTAGCCTAGTTAAACCTTAAGAACAGAACCACACAATAAAAATACACAACCAGAAAGTAAAGTTTCAATATATGTGACAACTTTATTAAACAATATTTGTAGTCATAACATTCAAACCAATTAAACATCTTTGGTAATCACATTCTGCAAGGACAAGATATAAAATAGTACAAGACATTGTAACTGAAATAACCAGCACATTTTGTGGATACATGTATATACATTGTTACAAATAGCAACACTACATATACAGTATTATGATCTTATTCTAAAGAAAAATGATGATTACAGCAAAGAATCTAGAAAGTGTAAGTGGTAACTCAATTTCTACAGTACAAGTCTAATGTTATAACTAATGCCACTGTGATGGCAAGAAAAGGCTCAGATAGTCCATGCTGAAAGAGTGTACTCAAAGGAGACTGCAAATGACCATGTCAGCAACATTCAAGAAAGGCCCAGATAGTCCATGTTGAAAGAGTGCACTCTAAAGGGACTGCAAAGGACCATAGCAGAAAATGTGACATAGCAGGCAGCAGGACCGGGACTAGAGAGCACAGCATAAAGATAGCAGGATCATGACAGGTGAAAGCAGGATGGAGGCAGCAGGACCAAGACTGGAGAAGGTAACATGGAGGCAGCTGCAGGATGATTTGAGCCAGCAGCAGCTCCAGGAAAAGATACAGCAGCATGAAGGCAGCAGCAGAAAGAGATGAAATGAGATAGCAGCAGGACCAGGAGATGAGAGAGCAGCATGGAGACAGTAGCAGGATGAGATAAGATGAGACAGCAGCTCAACCAGGAGATGAGGCAGCAGCATGCTTAATGAGATGAGACACCAGGAGGACCATGACAGTAGACCACAGCAAGAAGGCAGTACTAAGGGCAGAGCTTAGAGGAGGGCAAAGGAAGGAAGCAGCAAGACAAAACTGGAAGACAATAGACCATCTACATCAGCAAGCTCACACAGGGACTTTTCAGGCAAGACAGACCCAGCATTTTCTTCTATCTAGCCAACACAGGAACTCTGCAGGCAGTCTTCTTCCATCTAGCCAGCACAGGAATTCTGAGGGCAGGATGGGTCCAGCAGTTTTTTTTTCATCTAGCAAGCATAGGATCTCTGTACACAGGACAGATCTGGCTTGGTTGGAAATGCCATTTTTGCATGCAAATTTTAAGAGATGACACTAGTGTGCTTTATGGCTCTTTTCCTCCCTGATGCTTTTTGCTGACTGAAGGTGGCATTTCTTGGAGGTCTATACCTAACTCATTCTGATAGCTGGGGATTGCTCGAAAGAGTGGATGCTTGTGAGGATGGGGATGGCACAGGTGCAGGTTGTGGAAAATGCTAACTTAGCTGCAGTACTGCTGTGGTCAAATTATTTATAGAAGTAGCAACGGTGGTAAAGCCCTGTGTAATGGCTGCTGTTTGCTATTGCACGGCACAGGTGTGGTTGAGCTGAGCCCTCCTCATTTGGACTAGTTAGCTCGTATGTGTTGTAGCTGTAGCCCATGCTTCATATCTATGCAGTCAAGTGTGGCATGCACATTTGGATCCATGACTGCTACTGCGGCTGGTATGCTTGTAGTAAGGTTGCAGGTTGCTGAGGAGTTATCTGTGACTGCAACGCTCACATTGCTAGACTCATGGGCTGAGCTTGCTTTGTCAGCTAGGAGATCCTGCAGGACACGTGAGGTGCTGGAGGCAGCTGGAGACTATGCATCTTCTTCTTTCCATGGCAGGGAAGTGCCCTCCATGAAGCTGGAATTGAGGCTACTATCAAGGAGTATGAGTGCCACAAGGTTCTAAGCAGCTGCTGCTGCAGCTCCTCCCCTCATCTTCCTCTGTCCACTCAGCCTCAGCATCCATCTGAAAGGGGATGCTAAGACCAGGGGCTGCACTACTGGAACCTGGGGCTTCATGGCTGGTGCCTGAGGCTTCACAGCTGGACCTGGGGGTTCCTGGGGGAGAGCTGTGGAAACACAGAATAAGTATGAATGTTATGAAGTGCACATGTACTGTTTTTTTTATAAGATATGCACTTTGCATCATTCAATGTGAGCATCTTATACAAAAAGTTATGTACATCTGTAGCAGACTTCACATTTATAGGTGATGTGATTTACCGGCTCCAGCTCACGTGGTGTCCAGGGCCTCATCCATGCCCTCACAGATATGCATCAGGGTGATTTGGCATGGGGTTCCTCCTCCAGTCTAGCACATGTACTTGTTCCTGCTGGCCACCTTATTCTTCAACCGTGCCTTGATATCCCAGTAGTGATTGGCTACCTGTTCTTCAGTCCTCTTGATGTCTCTCTGTTGGATATGGCCTGCATGGTGATCCACCATATCTGGCTCTTGGAAGCCTTGGAGGTCATTGCAGCCCAGTTGCTGAAGAATTATAATTATAATCTGATGGGACTGTAATCTGTAATTTTAGAGAAATCTCAGAGATTTAGGGATTCTGCTTGACAACCAATTTAATCTGAAATCATTTGTCCAAAATACCACTAAAGAATGCTTCTTTAAATTGCAAGTACTTAAAAAACTGAAACCTCTCCTACTTTCCGAGACTTCCATCTGGTGCTGCAATCCATCATCCTCTCTAAAATAGACTATTGCAACTCCCTCCTTCTAGTTCTCCCCGTGATCACTACCAAACCTGGTAGTGATCACGGGGAGATCTAGAAGGAGATCTGGTCCAGAATGCCGCCACTAGGATACTCACCAACTCAAATAAAAGAGACCACATCACTCCCATCCTTCAGTCACTTCACTGGTTGCCTATCAAATTTAGGTTCTCTTTCAAAGTTCTCATGATGATCCACAAGCACATCCATAACATCTCCCCTCTCAAGCTCAGCAGCCAATTCCGTCTGCACACCTCAGACAGACCAGTCAGAAGAGCATACAAAGGCTCTCTGTATGCCCCCCCTGCTAAATCTTCTCTAAGAAAGCGAGTGTTATCAACAGCAGGGCCCACTCTATGGAACACTCTTCCACCAAATCTCCGTCAAGAACTTTGCCCTCAGACTTTCAAGAAATATCTAAAAACTTGGCTCTTCAGTCAAGCTTTCCCCAGAAACTCAAGCTCACACTGACGCCATTCTTAGGACATGGACTAGGGCTCGTGGACAATGGGCATGCCACACTCTCAACCCATTCCTCCCAGGCCTCATCTGGGTTTCTTCTTCCTTAGTTACTTCCTCCGCTCTTTCCCTCCCTTTTTCTCCTGCCCCCCTAGCCCTGCCTCTCCCCCTTCAGTTTCCCAGATATTATTGATCCTAGACCCTTTGGACCTAAGCATTATGTCTTATGTTTCACATGCTCTAACTCTGTTTTGAAGTCTCATATTCATCCTGTATTGAAGCATCTTATGGGTGTAAATGTTTCTTTATTTTTCTAAACGTTTAAATGTTCAAATGCTCAAATGTTTAATGTATCGCGCTCTTGCGACGGTTCTGTTTTACTGTAAACAGGTGTGATCTGTATACTTTACAGTAATGTTGGTATATAAGAATTCAAAATAAATAAATAAATAAATAAATACTATAACAGGGTTGGCCAACTCTGGTTCTTGAAAATCATACATAGGCCAGATTTTCAGGATATCCACAAGGAATTTGCTTGAGAAAGATTTGTACACAATAAAGGCAAATCTATCTCATGTATATTTATTGTTGATATTCTGAAAACCTGGCCTGGTTGAGGCTCTTGAGGACTGGAATTTGCTATCCCTTTAGTATAATAAGTCTTTAGTTTATCTGAGTGACTTTCTTGACTCCAATAATTTTCTGGATTTATTTGCAAGGTTTATTGCCAATTTTTTTTTATTGTTACAACCCTTACAGCTAAATCCTTCCCGCTCCCAGCAGTGATTTCATTTCATTTCATAATTTATAAACCACCCACCAGAAAAACAAAACTACTCAAGGCAGTATACAACAATTTTAAAACAATTACAAAAACATAGAAAGTTAAGACAGTAAAAACTAAAACATCCCATCTCTAACCCTCCCCTCTCCATCTGCCCCAAAACAGCAATAACTATCTTCTTACATTTTTCCTAATCATATACCCATTAAGGGAGAGGAGAGGAGAAGAAAAGAGAAAAAAGTTAAAAAAGAACCAACAATTCCTCAACAACCATCCTAATCCACATATTTCACTTCCTACATTAGCCCCCACTTAACTCTGTTTGATAAAACCAGGTACCTCATCTTCAGGCAAATCTCCACTAAGGCTGAATTCCAAAGCTCCAGACCTATTACTGAAAAAGCCCTCCTATGGTTAACTACCTCGTAGGCTTCTCTCCTAGATGGAACCTGTAAAAGTGCACTATTTAATGACCTTAAATCCCTGTCTGTAACATAGCTCAACAACTGTTGTAAATACTCAGTTCCTTTACCTTTTAAGGCCTTAAATATTCAGGCCAGCAATTTAACTGTCACAAATTTAAAAATGCTTTATTATACCAGCAATAATGGAATACAAAAATTCACATAGTCCCCTAAATTTCTCACCTTCTCTACAGTTCTAACTTTCTTATTATTAATTTTTAAAAACAAATTAAAACATGTATCGCAACCTTTATCCACTAACCCCAATATTGACTGGGTAAATGTATCATCGGGACGCGCTAGAGAGATAACGTTCCTGGATGGAATGCTTTATGGAGCAATTGGTTCAGGAACTGACAAGAGAGGGAGCAATTTTAGATCTAATTCTCAGTGGAGCACAGGATTTGGTGAGAGAGGTAACGGTGGTGGGGCCGCTTGGCAATAGTGATCATAATATGATCAAATTTGAATTAATGACTGGAAGAAGAACAGTATGCAAATCCACGGCTCTCGTGCTAAACTTTTAAAAGGGAAACTTTGATAAAATTAGAAAAATTGTTAGAAAAAAATGAAAGGAGCAACTACAAAAGTAAAAAGTGTGCAAGAGGCGTGGTCATTGTTAAAAAATACCATTCTAGAAGCACAGTCCATATGTATTCCACACATTAAGAAAGGTGGAAAGAAGGCAAAACGATTACCAGCATGGTTAAAAGGGGAGGTGAAAGAAGCTATTTTAGCCAAAAGATCTTCATTCAAAAATTGGAAGAAGGATCCAACAGAAAAAAAATAGGACAATGCATAAACGTTGGCAAGTTAAATGTAAGACATTGATAAGACAGGTTAAGAGAGAATTTGAAAAGAAGTTGGCTGTAGAGGCAAAAACTCACAGTAAAAACATTTTTAAATATATCCAAAGTACAAAGCTTGTGAGGGAGTCAGTTGGACCGTTAGATGATCGAGGGGTTAAAGGGGCACTTAGAGAAGTTAAGGCCATTGCAGTAAGGTTAAATGATGTCTTTGCTTCGGTGTTTACTGAAGAGGATGTTGGGGAGATACCCGTACAGAAGAAGGTCTTCATGGGTAATGATTCAGATGGACTGAATCAAATCATGTTGAACCTAGAAGATGTGGTAAGCCTGATTGACAAACTGAAGAGTAGTAAATCACCTGGACTGGATGGTATATACCCCAGAGTTCTGAAGGAACTAAAAAATGAAATTTCAAACCTATTAGTAAAAATTTGTAACCTATCATTAAAATCATCCATTGTACCTGAAGACTGGAGGATAGCTAATATAACCCCAATATTTAAAAAGGGCTCCAGGGGCGATCTGGAAAACTACAGACCGCTTAGCCTGACTTCAGTGCCAGGAAAAATAGTGGAAAGTGTTCTAAACATCAAAATCACAGAACATATAGAAAGACATGGTTGAATGGAACAAAGTCAGCATGGCTTTACCCAAGGCAAGTCTTGCCTCACAAATCTGCTTCACGTTTTTGAAGGAGTTAATAAACATGTGGATAAAGGTGAATCAGTAGATGTAGTATACTTGGATTTTCAGAAGGCGTTTGACAAAGTTCCTCATGAGAGGCTTCTAGGAAAAGTAAAAAGTCATGGGATAGGTGGTGATCCCCTTTCATGGATTACAAACTGACTAAAAGACAGGAAACAGAGAGTAGGATTAAATGGACAATTTTCTCAGTGGAAGGGAGTGGGCAGTGGAGTGCCTCAGGGATCTGCATTGGGACTCTTACTTTTCAATATATTTATAAATGATCTGGAAAGAAATACGACAAGTGAGATAATTAAATATACTATAACTATTCCACTGATTACTGAGGTCCAAATGTCCCCCATAAATCATCTAGTATAATTTTTTCACAGGTGGTAATGTAGGGTTAATTAAACACAAATATAATATTTAAAAAAATGCTGGATATATAAGGATGTCAAGTTTCTATGCATTTCATGTTGGTATAAACATGTTTATGGTTATAAAATGGTCTTCTGATCATGGTCCAGTCTCGTTCTGCATAAACACTAGGAGAAGTATGTGTGTTGCCTCAAAGCATACATAGGTCTATCTGTTAAAAAAGTGCATGTACTGTATCAACGAAATAAAGGGCCAGTTCTAGGTGCAGGGGTCGAGCAAGGGAGTGAATGATGCATGCATTGTATAGGCCTATTTTCCCTCGTCATTTTTGACAGACCCTTATGCCAGCATATATGTAAAGCGAGAGAGAAAAAGAGAGACATTAATGGCTATTTCGTAAAAGCTACCTTACATGTACTGCATATAAAGATCATGTAATTGTAACCTTAGGGCTGGATATTTAAACATACCCTATTATCAATGGTCAGAATTTACGCCTGTTCTTGAAAATACGATTCAAACTATCATTAAAAAACAAAAACCTTCTAACTCTCCTGAAAATCCCTGCTCTGGAGCTTTCTTCAAAGTTATAGGTCCTCATGCTTGACCTTTTCTCAGTTTACTAGTAAACCAGTCACTAGAAACAGGACAATTTCCACATAGTCTGAAAAAAAACCTCTATTCTACTCATCATTAAATCCGAAACAAAAGATGCAACTGATCAAAATAATTTCAGACCCATTGCCACTTTAACCTCATTAGTCAAACTTATTAAATCAGCAGTTCAACGCCAACTCTCAGATTTGCTATCAGAAAACAATATCCTTCATATCAATCAACACAGCTTCTGAAAGGGACATTCCACTGAAACCCTTCTATTAGCTTCCTTTGATACTTTATTCCGTGCTTTTGACTCCTATATGGGCTACATCATAGTCTTTCTTGATATTTCAGCAGCATTTGACATGGTTGATCATCAAATACTCATCTCAGGTCTTAAATCCATAGGTATTACAGGTACAGTTCTAAACTGGTTCTCATCTTTTCTTACTGGACGCCCTCAACAAGTCAATATTAATTATCACTCTTCTGACTCCTACACGATCCCGTCCGGAGTACCTCGGGGTTCATCACTATCTCCCATACCTTTCAACATCTATCTGCTTCCTTTATGTCATATTCTATCATCTTTAAATCTACAATTCAAAATCTATGCAGACAATATCCAATTTTTAGTTCCATACAAAACATCCTGGTCCACTACTCTATCTATGGTTTCTCTTTATCTATCTACTATTAATTCATGGCTTTCACACAATCGTTTAAAATTGAATCCATCAAAAACCGAGATTGTTCACCTAACTTCTATTTCAGATTCTTCAATTGGTCCACCTTCACATCTGGTTACAAATGGTACTTCAATTCCGATATCACATTATGCTACAAATTTAGGAGTTATCATAAACATAGATCTATCAATGAAACAACACATTTCTTCAGTGACTAGAAAATCATTTTACAAATTACAACATTTAAAATGTCTCTGCCCTTTACTTTTTCATCATGATTTCCGAACTATTCTACAGTCACTAATTTTCTCTGCCCTGGACTATTGCAATACCCTTTACCTAGGTTTACCTGATTGCATAATTCATTCTTTACAATTAGTTTAAAACGCTGCGGCTCGCATCTTATCTGGCATCTCTCTTCGAAATCATATTACACCGACTCTGCAATCCCTCCACAGGCTACCCATAAAATTCAGGATAGAATATAAAGTACTCACTATTATTCATGGCTTAATATACAACTCTTCTTCTACCTGGCTCTGTTCTATGCTCCATATCTTCAAACCCGTTTGACATTTAAGATCTCTAACACCAAATCTATTTGACATTCCATCACCATGATTAGCAAGACTAGATATTACCAGAAGGAGAGTGTTTTCAGCAGCAGGACCCTCCCTCTGGAATTCATTACCTAATCCACTCCATTTATTATCAAATCCATTACATTTTTAAAAATCTCTAAAAACATACCTGTTTCAATTAGCATTCAATATTCCACCAAATACACAGTAATAATTACACAACCCTACCTCCCCCCTTAGTACTTTTCCCCTTCCCCCGTGCTTTCTCTTAACACTACAAAATTATTCACCCCTCCCCCCCCTTTTTTTTTCTTAGATAATTTAACCCCCCCCCCCACACACACACACACTTTTTCTTTCCCTATTTTTAGGGTAATTGATTGGCACAAGTTTTTCTTTTCTCTATTAAGAGTCCTTTTAATTTTATAAAATTAGTTTACTTTGATTGTTTACTATACCGATTTTGTGTAATTTTTATTCTTTTTTAATTTAGGTTTGGTTTTACATTATCTATGTGAACCGTTTTGATAAAACTTCCATTTGTAAAAACAGTATATAAATACTTTTAAATAAAAAATAAATAAATAAAAACAATAAGCACGCGGGGTACATTTGTGCGCGCTACCCAGTGCACAAAAATGTACGCCCAATTTTATAACATGTGGATGCAGCTGCGCGCATGTTATGAAATCCAGAATTGGCGCGCACAAGGGGGTGCACACTAGTGCACCTTACACGCACCAATCCCTAGGGGAGCCCCGATGGCTTTCCCCGTTCCCTCCAAGGCCGCTCCGATTTCAGAGCGGCCTCGGAGGGAACTTTCCTTCACCCCCCCACCTTCCCCTCACTTTTCCTATGTAACCTGCCCCCCCCCAGCCCTACCTAAATCCCCCCTATCCCCTGGCCTGGCTACTGTGCCAGAGGCCTCGGTTCCACCCCCGCTCTGCCCCCGGACCGGTGCCCCGCCCACACCCTGCACCAATCCCGCCTTTTTCAAAAAGCCCCGTGAGATACGCGCATCCTGGGGCTTTGCGTATGTCGCTGGGCCTAGGCAAAATAGGCTCGGTGCACGCGGGAGTGGTTATGCGCGTAAATCCTCTGGATTTACGTGTGTAACCCTTTTAAAATCTGCCCCTTAGGTTCTTATGTAGCTGCCGTAGAACATAAATTTGTTAGAATTCTTGTAAGCAGTTCCATGTTATCAGTATTCTATGCCAGCAAGAGGGCAATGGTGTTGTTTTACACTAATAACAGCTTATCTGAAACAATACTGACTCATTACAAAAGAGATTACTCTTCCAACAAGAGCTGTAATGATGCTATAAAAGCACACAAAATAAATCATTCCGGATTACTGAGTAGAACCCAATCACGAACATACATTGTCCAAGATCTCTCAAGAAAAAAGATTTATATACATTCAAGAAGGATTATATTTTCCAACTTTTTACTTTTTTTTTTTTTTTTTTTTGGGGGGGTGCCAAATAGTTTCCTGCTGCTCCTTTGTTTTCAAGCTTAATTGTAACAAGTCTTTATGAGGATTATTTTAGAACAGCTCATGCAGGGCTAAAGTCTGCGAGTACATTGTGCCCACACACTTCAGCATGAATTTTCTAAAGAAACTTATGTGCAGAAATCCATTTTGAAATTGTGTGGCTTGTCTTGGCACATGCGTATAAATACACACAAAAAGTTACATCTCCTGCTAATGTGTTCACTGCCTTGACATTTTGTTGCCTGAAATGCCTCTCCCTAGTGCAAATAAATGCACATGCGAAAATGTTTTCCATATACTTTTACATGGACAACCCCATAATAGATTTTCAAAACATCACTTCCACACATACAGCAGAGCTTTATGCAGATAAGTTGCTTTAAAAATCAAGCCCTAAGTGGGCTCTGAAGACATGTTTCTTCATTCACCACTACTTAGAGTTTTGTGAAGGGGATATGAGAACCCGACAGAGGTGTATTTGTTTTCAGAGTCATAGCCATGCATGTACATCCCAGAAAGGAGACTCCTTTAGTTTTAGGTGATTCTTCTTTTATCCTCTCCTCCCTCAGCACATTGCATAGTCCAGCCAGTATAGCAGCTCCAGCTAGCTTGAAGAACAGAAGTCTGGCTTGGTAATCAAATTCAGACATCCCACATGGAAGCATGCATCACTGCTAAGGAATAATGAGGCCAAATCTAATTTAAAAAAAAAATATATTACCATTATCAGTTAATTTAAAAATCTGTGTTAATCGGGAATTACATAAATACTTCCAGCACCAACATAGTAAAACTTAAACAAAAGGTATTGACCCAACCAAACCTTTTTTTTTTTTTTTTGGCTAATCATGGACATTTATATGTGTGCCAAAAATAAAGGACATTCAATTTCTTAAGATATACTACCAGTTCAACCTCAGAGCAGTTTCAATAAATTAATACATAAAGGCCCATATTTAATTCCTTCACAATCACAAAACATCTAATTCTGCCCTAAATAAATACTAGGGATGTGCAGAATGTGTTTTTAAGTTCGTTTTCGGAAATTTTTTACCACAAATTTCGGTTTGTGGATTGCTTGATTCATTTCATTCATGTAATAAAAATGAATCATCCAATTAAAAAAATAAAAGATCCAAAAAGTGCAAACAAGGCCTCCCTCCCACCCTCCTGGAAAATACTGGGGCCAGGATACCCCCAGGTCCTCACTTACACAGACCGGTGGGTATTAACGATCTTGGACTAGGCCAAAGCCTCAGACGTGCATTTGCCAAGGCCCAGGCCATTACTTGAACCCAGTGCCTGGACCCAGGCCTGACTCAGGCCCAATGCCATGACTTGACCAGGAGGCCATGTCCCAATGCTAGGGCCTTGGCTATGGCTGGGACCTAGACCCAGGCCCAATGCTGCAACCTGAGCCAAAGGCTGGGTCCCAACACCAGGGCCTCAGACTGAGCCCAGGCCCGATGTTGTGACTTGACCCAGAGGCCAGGTCCAGATGCTGGGCCCTAGGCCTGGACCCAGGCCCAATACCTGGACTTTGGCCAGGAGGCCGGGTTCTGACTCCTGGGCCTCAGCCCAGGTTGAGGTCCAGACATTGGAACTCCTCTTCAATCCTCTTCTTTCTTTGGCCCACAAGCCAAATGACAGCATCATCTGGGGTCTCACCAGTTAATTAACTCAGGCACATTCACCCCAGCAGATGGTGCCATTTTGATCTACGGCAATGTAAAGCCCCTTTTTGGGCTCCGGCCTATGCCCTAGGCAAGGCCCTGGCTTTGGGCCTAGGCTGAGGCGCCAGCATTGTGTTCGGGCATAGGCCAACGTTTTGGGCCTAGATTTAGACCCAAATCATTAGTTTAAAATGAAACAAACAAATAAGGCTCATTTCATTATGGGGCCACCTATTCATTTCAGGGCCCTCCAAATGAAACAAGTTAGCCTTATTCATTGTGTTATGCAGTTTCATTTTAAATGAATGCACATCCCTAATAAATAGTAGTAAATATTTAAAATAGTAATATGTGTCAAAGCAAAGCTTTTCACAGGTACAATGAGATGCAATATTTTTTATCAAAAATCATGATCCACTCCCCACGTCCTCCACGCCGTTCTATTAAAAGCACAGAAAAATCGCAAATCAGATTGCAAACTAAACTAAAAGTGTGTTGTAGTTATGTTCATAACTCGAAGAGGAGCATTTTCTCAGGGATTTGAAATCTGTTGTTCTGTCATTGACTTATTAATTGACACTATTGTGTTATGGTTGGGCTTGTATTACTTTGAAAATTGCAAGATTCTTATTTCTTATCTCTAATTTGCATTGTTTGCTAGAATTTATATTATTTATTGTTCCTTTAGAAGTGTGCAAGAAAAAAATGTTTGGTTTGTTCAGTTTCCTGTT
Organism: Rhinatrema bivittatum; assembly: GCF_901001135.1. Lineage (NCBI taxonomy): Eukaryota > Metazoa > Chordata > Amphibia > Gymnophiona > Rhinatrematidae > Rhinatrema > Rhinatrema bivittatum. The sequence continues at coordinate 107,006,738 of NC_042615.1, read as the reverse complement.
TTATTTGGTTTGGATCAGAAGCTCATTCATTTCATTTGGGTCATTCATTTCCATTTAAGTTAATTGAGGAGCAATGTACCCTATTTATGGCTCTAACTTTAGGAATTTACTTCCAAGTTTTATAAAACTACAGCATGCTAAGAAATAAAGAGTGACATGAAGATCCCATGACAGCAAAAGAAGGGGGAAGGTTCACAGTGAGTGTACTGAACAGCCATTGTGAAAGGTGAAATGTTGAACAAATGGTGGCATTAATATCCCAAAGCACTGAAAGAGGGACAAAACAGCAAAGGTATATGGTATGAGGTATGGCAGGATGGACAGTGACATGAACACCCCAAGACACCAAGATACCAAGGCATAGAGGGAAGGGTATGGCAGTAAGCACAGTGTTATTAACATCCCAAGGCATGCTTGCTATATACAAAAACAACCAAATTTTCAAAAGGCCACACGCATAAAATCTGGAAGATATGTGCATGGCCGGGCTGTGTGCGTGAAAAGCGCATTTTAGAAATGGTCCGGCCATGCGCATATCTCCTAATATACGCAGAAGTGCCGGACAATCCAAAAGGGGTGGTCCAGGGGGGGTGGGGTCTTGGTGGGGAGGGGTAGGGTGGGGGCGATCGGGACAGCCATTGTCCCGATCGGCCCCCACCACGGAAGTTACTTCTGCTTGGAAGGATCAGTAAGTTATAAAACAAAAAACTTTTGGCTAGCTAGGTAGGGATTAGGGGTTCGAGAGGAGAAGGGAAAAGGTAGAAAGGGTAATTAGAGGGATAGGGAAGTTCCCTCCCAGTCTGCTCCTTAATTGGAGTGGAGTGGGAGGGACCTGGGAAAGGCCTACTTGTGTCACCATGCGTATTTTTTTAAAATCCCCCCCTATTGCACGCGTGATCGACTCCTGCCCACATATGAATGAGCCGATCTTAAAATTGGCCACGCATGTGCGCGTGGAAATTGTATTATATAAAATGAGCATGCTGACGCGTGCATGTGATAAAATCAGCACATCCATGTGCATGTGACGGGAACCGCGTGCACATGGATGCATGCGCACATTTTTAAAAATCGACCCCAAAGAACTTAGTGCAAAACTGACACACAAACTAATCACTACTGTGTGATAGTTTCAGTGATTCCTTTATACAGAGAAAGCAAGCAGCCCCTTTCACAGTTAGTCATTGGCCAGTCAGCACATGCTGTAAGAAAAAAAAATCAATATTTCTGTGAGGATTTTATAGACAGTGACACATGCTACCTGCCTGCTGTAGAAGTGTAGTTTTACCCAGCTGATATACAATTACAGCTGATATATAGTTCTCTAGCTATGAGAACACACATGGCTTTCTCCTCTAATTCTAAAGCATATTATCCTAATCTTTTCTTTAAATCTGAAACTTTGAAGCAAGGAGCATCACATTTTATGCCTTCTCTCTTGCTAAGATCTATAGAGGAATGACTGAGAGCAAAGGGTTCAAAAGTGCTCATAGTTTCACTTTCTGCTAAATATAAAGTCAATCCTTGCAGTTTCCAGCTGAGATAAACTAGTTGAAAAAGTGGTGAAAAATGATTGTTATGTCACTTGCTTGTCCTATCCTCACCTGTCTTTGCTCTGTATCGCTATGTTTCCCCCATAAGCTTTAATGTTCTAAACTGAATAAGCCAAAAAAGGATTTAGGGACTGTGCCTATTAGGTTTGGATGACCTGACCTGAATTGAACCAGGGGTGTCAGCTTGTACACGGGCCGATACAGTAAAAGACGCGGGAGAGCGGGCGAGCGCCCGCTCTCCCAGTGCGCGCACAGGACACTCTCCTGTGCACGCGATACAGTAAATAAATGTATTTAAATTAGGCCCGGCGGTAAAAAGAGGCGCTAGGGACACTAGTGTGTCCCTAGCGCCTCTTTTTGGACAGCAGCGGCAGCTGTCAGCAGGTTTGACAGCCGACGCTCATTTTTGCCGGCTTCGGTTCTCAAGTCCGCTGACAGCCACGGGTTCGGAAACCGGACGCTGGAAATATTGAGCGTCCAGTTTTCAACCCGCGAGCCGCGGGCCTATTTCAATTTTTTTTTTTTTTACTTTTTTAAACTTTCGGGACCTCCGACTTAATATCACCATGATATTAAGTCGGTGGGTGCACAGAAAAGCAGTTTTTACTGCTTTTCTGTGCACCCACCGACTTAATATCGGTACTGAATCACGCGGGAATACCTAATAAGGCCATCAACATGCATTTGCATGTTGCGGGCGCTATTAGGTTGGGGGGGGGGTTGGGGGGTTGGATGCGCGTTTTTGACGTGCTAGCTTTACCTCTTATTCAGTAAGGGGTAATAGCGCGTGCAGCTGGAGGCAGGGGAGCCACGGTCGTCTTCGCCGATGTCCGTCTCCGGAGGGGGGCTGCAAAAAAAGTAAGTCGCTTCATTGCTTTACAGTGCAGCCTTGCTTCGGGAGGAGGGGAGAGAGGACTGGCAATCCCGAGCGTAGGATTGCCCGTCCTCTCTCCCCTCTCTCTCTTGCAACTTTTTTTTTTGCTTTTTTTTTTTTTCACTTTTTCCCGCTTTCGTTGCTTCGGGAGGAGGGGAGAGGACTGGGGCTGCCCCGGAGACCAGCACCCATGGACGCGGCCAGGGCAGGTGAGCGGGGGCTGGGGGAAAGTTTGCCGCCTACCCTTACCCCTGCCTCTAATGCAGGGGTAAGGGTAGGCGGTACGTTAGCAGGTTAAACGCGCGGCAAAACGGCAGGGTAAAAAAGCGATAGTCGGGGCGCACGTTACTGTATGGGAGGGAATAGCTAATTCGATCGTTTACATCTAATATACATGCCGCGGGCGGAAGGGGTTACCCGGTGATTTAAGGACGCGGTAAGAGTAGGTTAAAGGGGATTGTGTATCGCAGGAAGGGCTAACGCGGCCGAAAAGTGGGTAGAAAGTGGGTTAGGAGCAGGGTAACCATGGCCGCACTTTACTGTATTGACCTGCAAGTAACTTAGAAGTACACTGAGGATCCCAATAGGAAAATCTGTTTTCTGTTGTCTCTCCCAGAAGTAAGAGGTGGCTAATTAATATTTATGAATATATTCTCCAGAAATGCATGCAAATGTTTTTTAATCTCAGCTATTCTTTTAGCCTTAATCATTAGTGAGTACATTTTCAATGGGGTTACACCCAGAAATTAGCATATATGCAGTGCACACAAGCAGTTTGTATTCATGTATATATTTTATAAACATCAAAAGTATGCACATTTACTTGACAAAAACAGGGCTCTCTAGGGTCTTGCAAAAGTTGCTATTTTATAAAAGATGTATGTAAATACACTAGGCAACTTATTTGTGCACATTTACACCTGCTAATTAACTAGCCCAACTGATATCTGATTCTCTATTAGGGATGTGAATCGTGTCCTCGATCGTCTTAACGATCGATTTCGGCTGGGAGGGGGAGGGAATCGTATTGTTGCCGTTTGGGGGGGTAAAATATCGTGAAAAATCGTGAAAAATCGTTAAAAAATCGAAAAATCAAAAAATCGAAAAACCGGCACATTAAAACCCCCTAAAACCCACCCCCGACCCTTTAAATTAAATCCCCCACCCCCAAATAACTTAAATAACCTGCGGGTCCAGCGGCGGTCCGGAACGGCAGGAGGTCCTTCCGGAGGCGCCGGAACCCTCGCTGAACGACCTCCTGCAGTCGATCTCCTGCCGGCGCCATTTTCCGTACGGAAAATGGCGCCGGCCATACGCGTATGGCCGGCGCCATTTTCCGTACGAAAACGATTCGCGGCGGGAAATCGCTCCCTGACCCCCGCTGGACCTCCAGGAACTTTTGGCCAGCTTGTGGGGGGCCTCCTGACCCCCACGAGACTTGCCAAAAGTCCAGCGGGGGTCCGGAAGGACCTCCTGCCGTCCAATCTTTTTCGTCTATGGCCGCCGCCATTTTTCGGCGCCATTTTGGAAAATGGCGCCGGCCGAAGACGACAAGATGCAGGAGCAGGAGCCCGTTCCGGACCGCTGCCGTTCCGGACCGCCGCTGGACCCGCAGGTTATTTAAGTTATTTGGGGGGGGTTCGGGAGGGTGGGGGATTTAATTTAAAGGGTCGGGGGTGGGTTTTAGGGGGTTTTAGTGTGCCGGCTCACGATTCTAACGATTTATAACGATAAATCGTTAGAATCTGTATTGTATTGTGTTCCATAACGGTTTAAGACGATATTAAAATTATCGGACGATAATTTTAATCGTCCTAAAACGATTCACATCCCTATTCTCTATTGTCTATTATTTTTGGTTGGGAGGTCTGAGTGAATGGGGTGAGTTCAGGTGAAGTACTAGCAGTGTCTCCATGAATCAGAGATGGACTGGGTGAACTGGCAGAGATATCAGCAAACTGGTGATTTCAAGTATGCACACATTTTAAAATATACCTACTTATGAGTATAAATCAGGGTTTTATGTGTACATGTTATATTTTTTTCATGCATAAAATATATGCATGTGTTTATAAAATAGAGAAAGCACATTTCAAATATTCATGTGTACTGAAACATACAGGCACACTTTCAGAGTCGAACTATACTGTATTTTATAAAGTATGCTGCAGCCTCTCCAGAGTTTATAAAATACTTGGATAAATCTCTGTGCATCACATACACAAATCCAGTAATGTTCATTGTCTGTCAACAAATTCCAAAGCTAAGTAATACATTTTAAAATTTGTTTTAAATCTGTTAAAAGTTAGTTCCATGGAGAGTACCTTAGTTCAAGTTCTGTTTCATAGTGTAAATAAGTATTTCCTGTTAACTAGTTCCATTCCACACATAATTGTATAAACTTTTATCATATCCCTCTAAGTCTTCTCTTATAAGAGCTGAAGAGCCCTAACCTGTTTAACTATTTTCATAAGTGAGCTGATTCAGCCACATAATCATTTATTATACCCTTCTCTTTACTTTTTCTAGTTCTGCTATACCTTTTTTGAGGTGTAGCAATCAGAACTGTACAAGTAATCAAGGTTTAGCTGCACCATTTTTTGAGATAGAAACATTATTATATTCCCAGCTTTTTGTTTTCTATTCCTTTCCAAATAATTGCTAACACTCTATTTGCTTTTTTTGGCAGTCACGGCACACTAGGCTGTGGTCCTTTTCCTGAGTGGTAACTCCTAATATGGAATTCAACATAAAACCTTTTACACCCATAAAGCAAATTGGCACCAGCTGCAAGAACCAAGACCAGCACAATTTTTAAAGGAAGTGGGCGGGGCAGGAGCAACTAGGGATCACTTCTGCCATTGTCAGCTTCAGAGAGCAGTGCAACAAGTAAGAGGGTGGTGGACTCTAGGGGAGCATGGGGATGGTGTTTTGTTGTTATTGTTGTTCTTAATATTCGGTTTGCAAACAGATTCCCCCCCAAAAATAAACAAAACATAAACATAAGGAATATGACAAACTTTCAGAAACATAGCATAGGTCAAAATTTTAAATTGTAAAGGAAAGAAGATCATGGTTTTAATATTCTGCTAATACTAAGAGCATCACATACTTGTTTGCCCTTTTCTCTAGTCTAGGCTATGAATTGTTGGATATTGAGATAATAAGGAACATTACAAGGGTTTCCTAATTTTAATTAACTGAATCAAGCTACAGCAACCTGCAAGATGTTTCTGATACTGTTCTATCTTTTGGCCTAGAATTAATAAAGAAAAGGGTATGTCAAATGTATTCTTTTAAACTTAACTTCAAAGGAGGCTTTAAAGAATTATCATACTTAACCTTTGTTGAGAATTACTTTAGCCTAACATCTTTCAACCTGAATTATCAGTGCCAGAATTTAAATTATCTACATGAGCTAGTTTTTGAAAGCCAATTTCTCATTTCCTTTCAATGTATATTTAATGGCTCCATTCTAACAATACTATTTTTGCAAAAGTAAAAGATAATAAAGAGACATTTCAGAAAACAAAAAAGCTTTGCATTATGTTCTAAATAACAATCACAATATTCAGGCCGATACTGTTAACCTGCCCTTGGACGCGCGTTTTCCCTTACCCCCTTATTCAGTAGGGGCGGAAAACGCGCATCCAACCGGCGGCACCTAATAGCACCCTCAATATGCAAATGCATGTTGATGGCCCTATTAGGTATGCCCACGTGATACAGAAAGTAAAATGTGCAGCAAAGCCGTACATTTTACTTTAAGAAATTAACACCTACCCAAAGGTAGGCGCTAGTTTCTGCCGGCACTGGGAAAGTGCACAGAAAAGCAGTAAAAACTGCTTTTCTGTGCACCCTCTGACTTAATATCATGGTGATATTAAGTCAAAGGTCCCGAAGAGTGAAAAAAGTAAAAAAAAAAGAAATTTTTTTTTAAATGGGCCAGCGACTGTCAGGCCGAAAACTGGATGCTCAATTTTGCCGGCATCTGGTTTCCGAGCCCGTGGCTGTCAGCGGGCTCGAGAACCGATGCCGGCAAAATTAAGCGTCGGCTGTCAAACCCATTGACAGCCGCCGTTCTGGGTCAAAAGGAGGCGCTAGGGACGAGCTAGTGTCCCTAGCGCCGCCTTTTGCCTGTTTCTACCGCACCACCTAATTTAAATACAGAATCGCGCGCACAGGCAAGTGGCCTGTGCGCGCGCCGGTAGAGCGGGCATTCGTCCGCTCTCCCGCGGACTTTACTGAATCGGCCCGATTGTGAGGTCAATTTTCAAAGGCTTTGGGTACCTAATTTTGGGAGTTAGTCTCCTAGACTAGCCCTTTTAAAACATTTACTAGGCTTGGTAAATTGTTAAAAGGTACGAGTTGGAAGGATCACTGTAACATAGTTTTAAATTATATTGAGGTGGCAGGAAGATAGCCACTTGAACATGCAAAACTTTGTGTTCATATTTGTAGGAGATGGGAGGAGGGATTACCTGGCTTTACAACAGTTTTAATTCATGTTGAGGGGTAGAGAGGGGGCTGCTTGACTGCTCAACTATTGCATCGGAGGTTAGAGATGTGAATCGTGTCCTCGATCGTCTTAACGATCGATTTCGGCTGGGAGGGGGAGGGAATCGTATTGTTGCCGTTTGGGTGTGTAAAGTATCGTGAAAATCGTGAAAATCGTGAGCCGGCACACTAAAACCCACTAAAACCCACCCCGACCCTTTAAATTAAATCCCCCACCCTCCCGAACCCCCCCCAAATGCCTTAAATTACCTGGGGGTCCAGCGGCACACTAAAACATGGCACACTAAAACCCACCCCGACCCTTTAAATTAAATCCCCCACCGTCCCGAACCCCCCCCAAATGCCTTAAATTACCTGGGGGTCCGTAGCCTTAAATTAGCTCCATAGCGGCGGTCCGTAGCTAAATCGGGGGAAGGGGGAGAGCAGGAAAAGTGGCACACTAAATCGTGTAGTCTTCAGTCGGCGCAATTTTGCAAAATGGCCGCGGCAAAATGGCGGCGGCCATAGACCAAAACGATTTGACGCAGGAGGTCATTCCGGACCCCCGCTGGACTTTTGGCAAGTCTTGTGGGGGTCAGGAGGCCCCCCCAAGCTGGCCAAAAGTTCCTGGGGGTCCAGCGGGGGTCCGGGAGCGATTTCCTGCCACAAATCGTTTTCCGTACGGAAAATGGCGCCGGCAGGAGATCGACTGCAGGAGGTCGTTCAGCGAGGGTTCCGCTGAACGACCTCCTGCAGTCGATCTCCTGCCGGCGCCATTTTCCGTACGTAAAATGATTTGTGGTAGGAAATCACTCCCGGACCCCCGCTGGACCCCCGCCCGGACCCCCGCTCCCGGATCCCCGCTGGACCCCCAGGCGTATGGCCGGCGCCATTTTCCGTATGGAAAATGGCGCCGGCAGGAGATCGACTGCAGGAGGTCGTTCAGCGAGGATTCCGGACCCCCGCTGAACGACCTCCTGCAGTCAATCTCCTGCCGGCGCCATTTTCCATACGGAAAACGATTTGCGGCAGGAAATCGCTCCTGGACCCCCGCTGGACCCCCAGGAACTTTTGGCCAGCTTGGGGGGGCCTCCTGACCCCCACAAGACTTGCCAAAAGTCCAGCGGGGGTCCGGAACGACCTCCTGCGTCGAATCGTTTTGGTCTATGGCCGCCGCCATTTTGCGGCGGCCATTTTGCAAAATGGCACCGGCTGAAGACTACACGATTTAGTGTGCCGCTTTTCCTGCTCTCCCCCTTCCCCCGATTTAGCTACGGACCGCCACTATGAAGGTAATTTAAGGCTACGGACCCCCAGGTAATTTAATGCATTTTGGGGGAGGTGGGGGATTTAATTTAAAGGGTCGGGGTGGGTTTTAGTGTGCCGTGTTTTAGTGTGCCGTGTTTTAGTGTGCCGCTGGACCCCCAGGTAATTTAAGGCATTGGGGGGGAGGGTTCGGGAGGGTGGGGGATTTAATTTAAAGGGTCGGGGTGGGTTTTAGGGTGTTTTAGTGTGCCAGTTTTCCTGCCCTCCCCCTTCCCCCGATTTACAATTTTTTGACGATAAATCGGGGGAATTGGTATTGTATCGTGGCCCTAACGATTTTTGATGATTTAAAATATATCGGACGATATTTTAAATCGTCAAAAAACGATTCACATCCCTATCGGAGGTGGACCCTTGGACCTTGGTGGGGTTGATGCAACCCGTAGGTAGGGACCTATGTGTCCCCACCATTGGCAGGTGGAATGGGCTGAAGGAAGAGGCAGCTGGAGATTCACTTATACCGGCCCTTGTTCCCCATGGGTTGATACTTTGGGTGCCGGGGCCGGCAAGACTTAGGTGGGCCTCGAGGTTGTTTTGCGGAGAAAAGTGATTCAGCCCAGAGACAGCAGTCGATCGGTGGAGTAGTTCTACCCTGGACTGGGATCGGTACAGGAACTCACGCATCAATGGAACGGAGTGTAACTGGAGGCACTCAAGCAAAGAAATAGGCTAGGCTAGAGGAATAGGCTAGAATAGGTTAGAGGCTAGGCTAGAGGAATAGGCTAGAGGAGGCATCACTGACAGGTTGGGATCAGGGCCGGTGGCAAATGGAGGCTGTGGCAAGCAAGGTAGAACTCTGGGCACAGAGAAGTCTGAGGCATAGTCAATCAAGGCAATGGTCAAGGCATGGAGAAAGCAGGCATAGTCAGGCATAGCAGAAGTCCTGGGGCTGGAGATAGGCTGAAGATTAGTCAGGCGTGGCAGAGGTCTGGGGGCTGGAGCTAGACTGAAGAGTAGTCGGGCGTAGTAGAGGTCTGGGGCTGGAGACAGGCCGAAGAGTAGTCGGGCATAGCAGAGGTCCGGGGCCAGACTTTCTGGCCAGGGAGGAATTCAGAGGCAAGCAACATCGACTGTCAGCAGTTTTATTGGCCCAGGAGGCAACCTGACACGTGGAAGCTTGTCTGCTCTCATAATGTTTTGAGGGCATCCGCAGTAGCCTGTGCCTCAGGGGAAGGCACTGATAGAGGTATGGGTAGTGGTGGTCATGGTTGTTTCCCATAGACAACTGAAAATGAAGATGTTCCAGTAGCAGTGGCGATGTGAGAGTTGTGAGAAAACTCTGCCCAGGATAAGGAGTCTGATCAATTATCTTGTCGGTCATTGATATAAGTATGCAGGAAGGCCATCAGAGAGCGATTCATCCGCTCAGTTTGCCCGTTGGCTTGGGGATGATAGGCAGTTGTGAGGCTGATGTTAATACCGAATTTCTGGCAGAGGAAGCACCAGTACCTGCCAACAAATTGAGGACCTCGATCTGAAACAATGTCCGTGGGTAAACTATGCATTCTGAAGATATGGTGAAAGAATAATCGTGCTAGCTCTGGAGCAGATGGTAGGCCCGGTAGAGGTAAGAAATGGGCCATTTTTAAAAATTGATCTATGGTGACCCATATTACAGTGTGACCCTTTGAAGGTGGCAGATCCACGATGAAATCTGTTGACAAGTGAGCCCACGGTTGTTCGGGTGCTGGAAGTGGTTGTAAAAGACCCCAAGGTCGACCGACCGGGGGTTTTTGCTGTGCACATACGTTATAGGATTCGACGTATGCTTTCACATCAGAGATCATAGTAGGCCACCAGAAGAACCACTGGAGCAGTACAAGGTTCGTGCTCATCCTGGGTGACCAGCGAATTTTGAATCATGCGCTCAGCGGAAAACTCTTTCTCAGAGATGTCGGGGCATGACCATCTTTCCAGCAGGAACTGGATGAGTGGCAGATAGACAAATATAGGCCGGGTCAATAATATGAGTTGGTTATTCCAGAGTGTCTTTGAGCTCGAAGGATCGTGATAGGGCATCTGCCTGGAGATTCTTGTCGGCTGGGCGATAATGGAGTTCAAAATCGAATCTGGAGAAAAACAAGGCCCATTGAGCTTGATGGGCATTGAGACACTGTGCTTGACTCAAATGTTCCAGATTCTTATGATCGGTGAACACAGTAAATTTGTGTTGTGCACTATCTAGCCATGTGCACCACTCCTCGAGAGCCAATTTTATGATGAGCAGCTCACGATCCCCGATGCTGTAATTTTGCTCTGCAGATGAGAATTTACGAGAGTAAAAGGAACAGGGAACTACAGTACCATAGGCAGTGTGTTGACTCAGGACTTCTCCAGCCCCAATGGCGGAGGCATAAACTTCAACTAGAAATGGACGATTCGGGTCAGGATGGTGCAGACAGGACCCCTTCTGGAAGGCTTCCTTCAGATGGTGGAAGGCGGCCACGGCCTCATGAGGCCAGTTTCGTATGTATTGGCCTTTACGGGTCAAGGCTGTCAATGCAACATCCAGGGTAGAATAGTGTGGGATGAAGTGACGATAGTAGATGAGGAATGCCAAGAAATGCTGGAATGCCTTGTGGCCCACTGGCTGCAGTCAATCCCGGATGCCCTTTAGTTTAGCTGGATCCATAGAGAAGCCCTGCCGAGAGATTATATAACCCAGGAAAGGTAGGCTGGATTTCTCGAACAGGCATTTGTCCAATTTTTCAAACAGATGGTTTTCACGAAGGTGTTGGAGGACGATTCGAATGTCAGCGCAATGAGTGTTGAGGTCTTTGGAAATGACGAGAATGTCGACCAGATAAGCCACAACTTTGGTGTACAGTAGATCTCTGAAGATTTTGTTTATCATTCGTTGGAATACAGTGGGCGCATTACAGAGGCCAAAGGGCATTACTAAGTATTCGTAGTGCCCATCCCAGGTGTTAAAGTTGGTTTCCCAAATGTCATTGGGACAGATTCTTACCAGGTTATACGACCCACGTAAGTCCAGTTCATAAATATGGAGGCACCATGCAGCCAGCCACAACTGTTGTTAGTGTTCCTTCCCCTCTTTGGTACTTTGGGGTCTTCATGCCACTGTTGATGGTGCCTTTCTCCCCTCTTTTAGTGCCTTGAGTGTTCTTTTTTAACTTTTTATTTATTAAAATATTTAATGCACATCAAGAAAAATATTGAGAAACATAGGCAAAACAAGGAAAAAAGGTCTATTACCAAATCAATACAAGCAATATCATATCAATTGCAACAGTACAGTCCACTGTATAGGAGAATCCACATCTTTATCCTAAAAGTAATAACAATATAAGAAAAAAAAATAAAACACAGATGAAATGAAGCTTCCCCTGGAGAGAAAATACTGATATGACCCAAGCAGAGATAAATCTTTATGGAGTGCCATTAAGTATAAGGGTCAACCTTCCTCTACAGCCATACGTATTTTCTCTTTGAAATTTAGCGTAACCTATACACACTAAGGTCCTGATTTTAAAAAGGGGTTTTATACATATAAATACACTTTACCTGTGTAAGTGGACTTTTGAAAATTGATCCAATATGTATGCCATTGAACTGTCCATAGGATTTACCTAAGTAAGTACACTTTACGTATGTAAATGGATTTTTAAAATTGCTACAATAGTATTTTAAATTTACGCACAGATCTGTTTTGGTGGGTTGTTGTGTACCTCGCCAACTTTCTAATACACGATGGAAACGGAGAGTATGTTTGTATTTTTAATAATGAGACTCATGGCTCTCCATTACCCGTGTGTATTAGAAAGTCGGTTAGATACATACATACCTTCTGAAATGGATGTGTAGGATGCATATCCCTACTTGTACATAGTCTATTTTAAAATTACACCTATATGCATCCTATGAAATAATGGTTTTGTTTTTCATACCATTTGATTTGTATAACATTGAGCATAAGTCATTTGGTAAATTCATGCTTAAGTTACACCAACTTTCATAACAGACTTATGTGCATTCATCTGCTTTAAATATTATTGTATTGCTCCACTTGCATGAAAATTTATGGGCATACATTTTACAATCCAAAAGTATGAGTTACCCAACTTTGTCCCCAGGAATGCCTCTGCTCAGTCCATGTGAACTTATGTGCAAACATGATATACATGCATAAGTTTAATCACATATCAGGAAAATAATTTTTGTAAAAGCCTATTTCTTCAGGTAAAACACTGTTTTATCTGTGGAAATGCTTTTGAAAATTACCCTTCCTATGTCAATTCATTAAATGTCTAGGTAATATAGTACAAGACCAAATTTACAATTCTTAAACAAGCAATTTGTTAACAAATCAAATATAAAGTTGGTTAAAAGTTATTGATAGTTATTGACAGATAATTATTATTGTCAGAGCTATTACAATAAGGCTTAAATAAGGCCTCATTGACTTAGTGTCTTCAGATCCCACAGAAGTCCAGAAGTCAATATCTGAAACACTAGGAGTCAACAGAGCTCAAATGTTTTGAGTGTTGTCAATGAAGTGGGAATTAAAATGTTCACATAATGCTCTGCAGGGCTAACAGCCACACTGAGCCATCTTTGCAGGATGCAAAAATGAGTCAATAGTTCCACATAAAGGTGCCAGACAATTTATTCCATTGGTAATTAACACAGAATAATAATAATTAAGGTCTTAATTTTCTGAAAGCCTCATTAAGTCTCATTGAACTCACCCTGTTTATCTTTTTTTTTTTTTTACTTTTCCTATTGTAATTAGATATTTACCTTTCTATGAATAAGGTTGCTAAACAAAAAGTTTCTATAAGGTGGCAACTTAAGTGAGGCATCATATCTTGCAAGGTTATTTTACGAATTCAATAGTGTTACTCAGTCCAATTCTCAAATGGAGCTCACCCAGATTTTGGTTTAAGACCTGTGTCAACATAAGATATTAGTCAACCTCAGTGTATAAAAATAGCAAATCCTTTGTTAAAATTGCAGATCAGAGAACTGGAATATTTCAGGAAACTCTCATAAATCCTTTTTATATGGAATTTTAGGGCAGATGCAGTTCTTAATCACATAACATATTGTCAGCCTCATAAAGGGAACAGTAACTTTCAAACCGGTGTGTGGACGCCCCCAGGTATGAAGCCATTTTATAACTTGTGCTCACATATGTGCACACATTATAAAACGACCTGGCCATATTCATGTTTGCCCAATTTTAAGTGGACATGCAAATCCCAATTCTACCAAGTAAGACAAGGTATTTTATAATGGGTGTGCCTCCATGCCATTGCTAGTTTCACCAGTTTATCTACCAATTCACCCAGATAAGAGTTAGGTCCTCCAAACCCCTCTGGTTTGATAACTTCTACTCCGTCAGACCCTTTAATCCTGGCAGAAATACCTAATTCCTTTTATTTTTTAAGTTATACCCTCTTCATAGCAGAAGTAAAGTTAGGCAGCACTAGATCTGTGCCAGGGACCATAAGTATTTCATGCACATCTTTTGACCCCTCCAAAATGTCTGGAAGCCTCCCAAACCCACCCATTCAGGCCCCTTTGTGAAGTCAAGTGGGGTGTGTGAACAGTGGGAGATACGCACACATTTGGACAGCTTTTAATATTTGCTGGGTACACATGAGCCTGCCTAATGCATGTATCTCCTGATTTTGGTGAGCAAGGGGCTCTTAAAATTCACCTTAATGTGCATAAGCCTTGCTATCCTTTTTTGGGTATATAGAATTGTTCTCTTGAAATCAACATCTGACTCTGAGTGGAGAATGCTGGAACATATTTCCATAATGATGTTATCCCAAACAAAGAATAAAGAATCAATAACTTTTGTCTAGCCTTCAATCACTATGTTGTCTCTTTAAATATAATCAAGAGACACCTGCATACCCATCTCCACAGAAATCAATAGAGAGAAGATTGTCATATATAGAGGTTGATGTACTGAAGTGCAAAGTCACTTTACAAAAGGGCTTCATGCAAAAATGTGCAAAACCCACAAACATGCAAAATGGCAAACTTTTGCCCAAATTTTTGTGTATGAAACCCACTTTTGCAAAGTCCACTTTCCTATTGTATGACTTTTGAGGAATGAGTGCGCAGCTCAATCTAGGTGATTTGAACTTCTCGTATGTTTAATTTAGTTATTATATTTTTTTTTATATTTTTATTATGTATGTTTTTAATGTTACCACTACTATCCTATAGCACCCAATCTAGAGAAGGGAATAGCAACTCAGTCTTCCTCTCTTGTTATTAAACAAGCAGATAAAGGCGGGGCTACCATTGTCATGGACAAAGACTTTTACACTACTATGGTTACTGAGCACGTATCCGATGTGAATAATTATAGTATGTTATCTCAAGATCCTGGCCCGCCACTGCTTAAACAGATTGAGGATTGTATTGAAGATGGCTTTGCTACAGGTTTTATTTCAAAAAAAGAATCTGCTTTTCTTGTTAAGAGGGAATACAGATCTCCGATTATCTACATGCTGCCTAAAATACACAAGCATCCTACCAATCCTCCAGGTAGACCCATTGGGGCGGATTTTCAGAGCCCTGCTCGCCTAAATCCGCCCAAAACCAGGCGGATTTAGGCGAGCAGGGCTCGTAAGTCCCCGTAAGTCCCGGGGTTCTCCGAGGGGGGCGTGTCGGGGGCGTGTCGGGGGTGGGCCCGGTCGTCACGGCGTTTCGGGGCGTGTCGGCAGCGTTTTGGGGGCGGGTACGGGGGCGTGGCTACGGCCCGGGGCGGTCCGGGGGCGTGGCCGCGCCCTCCATACCCGCCCCCAGGTCGCGGCCCGGTGTGCAAGAGGCCCGCTGGCGCGCGGGGATTTACGCCTCCCAGAGGGAGGCGTAAATCCCCCGACAAAGGTAAGGTGGGGGCTTAGACAGGGCCGGGTGGGTGGGTTAGGTAGGGGAAGGGAGGGGAAGGTGAGGGGAGGGCAAAAGGAAGTTCCCTCCGAGGCCGCTCCGAAATCGGAGCAGCCTTGGAGGGAATGGGGGTTGGCTGCGCGGCTCGGCGTGTGCCGGCTATACAAAATCGATAGCCTTGCGCGCGCCGATCCAGGTTTTTAGCAGATACGCGCGGCTCTGCGCGTATCTACTAAAATCCAGCGTACTTTTGTTTGCGCCTGGAGCGCAAACAAAAGTAGGCCTATTCGCGGAGTATGAAAATCCGCCCCATTGTTAATACAATATGGTCCCTATTAGAACCTTTGCCCATCTTCGTTGATAGATTTCTACAACCTTTTATTCCACAGATGGCCTCCTTTGTAAAAGATACCAAATCTATGCTATCTCGTTTGGATTCTATACACATAGGGGTAGATTTTCAAACTATGCGAATAGGCCTACTTTTGCTGGCGCATCAGGCGCAAGCAAAAGTACGCTGGATTTTAGTAGATACGCGCGGAGCCGCGCGTATCCACTAAAATCCTGGATCGGCGCGCGCAAGGCTATCAATTCTGTATAGCCGGCGCGCGCCGAGCCGCGCAGCCTACCCCCGTTCCCTCCAAGGCCGCTCTGAAATCGGAGCGGCCTCGGAGGGAACTTCCTTTTGCCCTCCCCTCCCCTCACCTTCCCCTCCCTTCCCCTACCTAACCCACCCACCCGGCCCTGTCTAAGCCCCCCCCTTACTTTTGTCGGGGGATTTACGCCTCCCGGAGGGAGGCGTAAATCCCCGCGCGTCAGCGGGCCTCCTGCGCGCCGGGACGCGACCTGGAGGCGGGTCCGGAGGGCGCAGCCACGCCCCCGGGCCGCCCCGGGCTGTAACCACGCCTCCGGGCCCGCCCGCGAAACGCTCCTGGCATGCCCCCTAAACGCCGCGCGGTTCGGGCCCGCCCCCCGACACGCCATCGACACACCCCCCTCGGAGAACTCCGGGACTTACGCGAGTCCCGGGGCTCTGCGCACGCCGGTGAGCCTATGTAAAATAGGCTCACCGGCGCGCAGGGCCCTGCTCGCCTAAATCCGCCCGGTTTTGGGCGGATTTAGGCGAGCAGGGCTCTGAAAATCCGCCCCATATCTTCTACATGTATCTTGGAGACTCTTGATATAAAAGCTCTGTACACCAGCATACCTCAGGATGCAGCCCTTTTGATCCTTGAACAATTTTTGGACACTCGCCCTAGAACTCATCGGGTACCCACTACGTTTTTGGTTACGTTGGCTAAATTTGCTTTATGTGATAACTATTTCTTGGAGAATGATCAATTCTATAATCAGGTACATGGAACAGCAATGGGGACCACTATGGCCCCCAGCCTTGCAAACTTGTACATGGCAAACTTTGAAGAACAGTTACTATATCCTGCTCCAATTTTTTCAAATATTTCTCACTGCACTCGCTATATCAACAATATATTTTTTCTATGGTATAGTGATGTCGCACAATTAAAAATTTTTTTACAGTGCCTAAATACTCTGGATCCTAATCTTTCTTTTTCAATGCAATATCATCACTCCCATATTTCATTTTTGGATATTTTTATTTCATTAGTTAATGATCATTTTGTCACTACACTGTATAAAAAACCAACGGACAGAAACACGCTACTTCATTTTTCTAGTTTTAATCCTTATAGCTTAAAGAAGAGCCTTCCAAATGGCCAGTTTCTACGCCTCCGGCATCTCTGTTCTGAGAAAGCTGAGTTCCTTATTCAAGCTCAAGGTTTGGCATCTAGATTACTGCACCGTGGGTATCCTCCGTCTGTGATTAAAAAAGCATTAAAAAGAGCCTCTAATGCACAGCGTGAATGGCTACTGTTGGAGCCTACAGAAGGACGGCTGGATCCTCTGCTGGTATGCACTATTCGGTATTCCACTAGGTCCCAGGATATTGTTAAAATCATACGGGATCATTGGAAAATTGTACAAATCCATCAGGTCTTCCAGGATTTTCCCCTTATTGCCTTTAGCAGAGGTAAAAATTTACGGGACCTATTGACTCAACCTCGGACGTATATTAATGTGCCTGTTCTAGCTGATGAACCCCTCGGTCATTGGGCCTGCGGTAAATGTACCATGTGCTCACAATCTCTTGACGGCCCATTTTGGACTGATAATATTGGATTAATTCGTGAAGCTTATTTTCATTCTTCTTGCTCTACATCCCACGTTATTTATATTATCATGTGCCCATGCACTAAAATTTACGTGGGTCGAACGAAGCGCAACATTAGAACACGATTATTTGAACACCGTAGCTGTTTGAATACGGGCAAAACTAATGCACCTATAGTTCAACATTGTCTCGATAACCAGCACCAGTTTGCGGACCTCAAGTGGCGGGTCATTGATCGTGTATTTCCGACAAAAAGAGGGGGAGACCTCCAGAAACTTCTTAATTCTCGGGAACAACGCTGGATATTCCAGCTTAAGAGCACGCATCCAAATGGACTTAACGCAGCTATTGAATGGTATTCATTATTATGAATCGCCTAGCAACCATTCACGTCACATCCTGGGTGGAGACTATTTCTGATTGGTCAAAGCCGCTTGAAAAATAGCGCAAAAGCGGCCCCTCCGGCAGAAGTGAAACACTATTGCCTGAAGATGCTGTTAATTTACCTTTATGTTGGTACCACTGTTACATTGTACTATGTATATATATGAGATGCGTTGAAATTATGTCTTACTATGGATGCTTTTAAAATTGCAGATATCATTGGCCCTTGAAGAAGGCTTTTAGCTGAAACGCAGTCCGTGTTGGGCTTGACGCTGTGCATGTCCTCACGTCCATGTCTCTGCTGTTTCCTCGATAACAGAAAGCTAAGTGCAATATTTGCAATGCTGCATACTCTATTATGGGCCAACGGGCCATTTTAATGTTCACTTGTGCATAAGAAAAAATTCAAAAAAAGTCTGACTGACACTACATGACCTATGATTATATTGTTGGTATACCTATGCTAACTAGCATCAAATATGCATGCCTTGTATGAGGTCTGCCATTAAGATATATCACGCTGTGTACCTACACTAATATTGAGCCTTATCTTTTGGGATTATAGCTGTTTGTTTTTAATGTAAACCATTTTGAAATTTGACAACAGTGATATACAAATGTTTTAAAATAAATAAATATGTAAATAGTAAATTATCCCACATAGGCTACTACATGCAAAAATGTATTTAAATTCAACATTAGTGAGTTGCTGCATTTCAAAATCATGCAAAACAGGTCAATAATGTTGAATTCTTTGAAACCTGTTATGGGAGTGCTAGGGAGTGATCCCGCTTCTGGGGAGAGTGGTGTGCCCTTGGACCATGATGTGACTGCAGAGAGGAGCTCCTTAGAAGCACCGAGGCAGGTCAGATGTATCCAAGCATAGGCAGACAGGCAGAAGACCAGGGACCCGCCAAACCCAATGCATCAGTAGAGACCCAACAATGCAATGCTGGTCTCTGGGGTAGCCCTCTGGTCACTCGATAGCCCTTTCGGACCTGCCGTATGGAAATGGCAAATGCGCCAGGATGGACAGAGGTCAAGGGCAGATGATGGAACTGGAACAAGATGAAACTTGGAGACTGAAGACAATCAGATGATACTTGAAGACAAGGATCAGACGAGGACTTGATAAGGATGAGGTAAGGCTGAAGAGAAGAACATCAGGAACACTGATGAAGACACTTGCTGAATGAAAAGATGACAGAAGAGCTAAAACTCAGTATAAAGGTATCCAGCCATGACTCGCAGCAGCACCCATCCTGAACTGAGCTTCGTGGACCAGGCATGATCGATGCACCTGACAGGTCAATCGAAGAAAGACGAACTTTCAACCACGCATGGAAGACGCATCTAAAGGTCATCCAAAGTTGAACTGAGGATGACCCACTAGGAGGTAAAATCCAGAACCAGGATATCCGTGAAGAAGGCTACCCTGACGAGGGTGCCAAATAGTCAGAAGGCTTCCTAGATGTAGGAGCCCAAAGGGTCTGAACGCTTGACAGTGAAAAGGACTGAAAACTGAGATGTCAAAGGATTCTGAAGACAAAAACAACTTGACCTGAAGATGTCAGGCATGTGACATCTGGACTTCAACCCCAAGATCACTCAGTCAAGAGCAACAAGGAGGTGTCAAGTGAACTGGAGAATGAGACATCTGGCATCTGGACCTCAGACCCCCAGGTCACCCAAACAAGAGCAGCAAGGAGGATCTGAAAGGCAGAACAACAGGATGACAGACTTCAGGAAGGAGAAGACATCAGAAGATGAGGACTTCTGGAAGATCTGAAGATGAAGACATCAGGAGGGTCGGACGACGAAGACATCTGAAGACAAGGACTTAGGATACAGCGAGAGACAAACATGGAACGAAGATGAGATGAAGGATCAGGAACCACAAAGGAAGACAAAGAAAGTGGAGGAGGACATCGTCGGAGACTCCTGGACCGAAGAGCTGGAACGAAGGATCCAGAAGCAGTCCAACTCCAGAACTGATTCCTTGTGAAGGTGAAGAGGAACTGAAGGCTGAGCCCTTTTATAGGGCTGAAGAGGAATACCCAGGATGACATCATGAGGAGGAACCAGGAGGATTGGCCCTTTAAATCTGGAGAGGAGGCATGGCCTCGCACCTAAAGAGGTAGGAGGCAGGACCCTGGAGAGCAGCCATGCTGCAAGGAAGAAGAAAGCAGGCCTGAGGTGTCGGAGGTGGCTTCTGCTGCTGAAGAGAATCTGGGGTGGCTCCAGCTGCTGAAGAACACCGGTGGCGGGCTCCGGGCCGTGAAGAGGAGCTCTGGGGTGGCCTCCCGGCCACAAGAAGAGGAGGATGAAAGCTGCTCCATGCTGCTCTGGGACATAGAGGATGTTGGCAGCCTCCGGGCCGCATGGGGATGGCGTCTGCGGTCTCCTGGCCGTGGGATGAAGAGGAGATGTTGGCGGCTCCTGCTGTGAAGGCAGGATGATGGCAGCGGCATCTGCCTCATGAAGATGGCATCAGCGGCCTCCTGGCTGTGTAGAGGCATGGTGGCAAGGCCCGCTGTGCAGGAGCAACTGTGGGCGGTCTCTGGACCATAGGGCACGCTATCAGGGAGCTGGTAGCGAAAAAAGGTGAGAGACTGCTCGCAGCCTAGCCGTGGGCAGAATCGTAACAAAACCAGGCATGCAAAAAAGCCTTTGTATGCCTATTTTCACAAAAAAATGCATATATATCAATAAGATATAGCTACCTTTGTTGGACGTCTTGAGAACTAAGAGTGGTGTGCAAGTTTTCTACCCAGATAATAAAAAAATGTGCCCACACCACACCCACACCATGCCATGCTCTGCCCTTTTGAAAAATTTCTAGATGTGTGTGTTGTAGGAGATTCACACATATCTCGCTGGCTTTTAAAATCAGGGTGAATTTATTTTATTTTATTTTTAAGGTATATGGTTAAGTGGCAGGTTATCCGGCCACTCAAGGCTGGATAACTTTAAATCTGCTCTGAAGCAGATCTAAAGTTATCAACTACCTTCGCCAAAGTAATTTAACTCTTAATATCTGGCTAAAATTATCCATCTAAATGGCTTTTGAATATTGACCTCAAGATTCCCAAAGGAATTTCCTATATGTTCATCCATGTAACTCAAAGATTATTAATGCTATCAATTTGTCCTTAGAGGACAGTATCCCTGGCACTCCTATGTATAATATCTGCACAAAACAGACATCTGCCATTAACATATTTCTTTCTAGGGATGAAAATATTCATTATTCCAGGCAGAAAATTGTTAGATAGCTAGTTACCCCTTAATACTACATTGATATACATTAATAAAGGGTGATATTAGGGTTAAACAATTATAAATATCATAAGGGACATATTTAAGACCCAATTTACTAAGCATGGGCATTTTTTGATATTTTTATAAGAACATAAGAACATAAGAAAATGCCATACTGGGTCAGACCAAGGGTCCATCAAGCCCAGCATCCTGTTTCCAACAGTGGCCAATCCAGGCCATAAGAACCTGGCAAGTACCCAAAAACTAAGTCTATTCCATGTTACCATTGCTAATGGCAGTGGCTATTCTCTAAGGGGTAGATTTTTAAAAACTGCGCGATCGCGTACTTTTGTTTGCGCAGCAGGCGCAAACAAAAGTATGCTGGATTTTATAAGATATGCGCATAGCCGCGCGTATCCTCTAAAATCCTGGATCGGCGCGCACAAGGCTGCTGATTTTGGGCAGCTGGCGCGCGCCGAGCTGCGCAGCCGGCCTCCGTTCCCTCCGAGGCCGCTCCGAAATCAGAGCGGCCTTGGAGGGAACTCTCTTTCGCCCTCCCCTCACTTTCCCTTCCCTTCCTCTACCTAACCCACCCCCCTGGCCCTTTCTAACCCCCCCCCCCTACCTTTATCCAAGGATTTACGCCTCCCGGAGGGAGACGTAAATCCACGCGCGCCAGCGGGCTGCTGGCGTGCCGAGACCCGACCCGGGGGCAATTCCGGAGGGCGCGGCCACGCCCCCGGAACGCCCCGGCCCAAAACCATGCCCCCGGGCCCGCCCCCAAAACGCCGCGTCGTTCGGCCCTACCCCCGACAGCCCCCTTCCAAAAACCCCGGGACCTACGCGCGTCCCGGGGTTCTGCGCTCGCCGGCGGCCTATGGAAAATAGGCGCACCGGCGCGCAAGGCCCTGCTCGCGTAAATCCAGGCGGATTTACACGGGCAGGGCTTTTAAAATCCGCCCCTAAGTGAACTTAATAGCAGGTAATGGACTTCTCCTCCAAGAACTTATCCAATCCTTTTTTCAAGTACTTTTGTATTAAAAAAACTCTTTACAATAAAATCAGATAAAATAATAAAGCAATTTTCTAACAGGTTTTCCTGCCGAATTAAGATTTATCTTTAAATAACATGTGCAAACACTTGTAAAACAATAACAGGAAGGACATATGAAATTTTAGCAAAATCTGCAATGTTCTTGGTCTGCTATCATATTACCAGATAGTAGAATATCAACTATTTCACAATATGATAGTGACCATCACACATTTACGCACAATACTAGCTTCTGAATTATGCGCCAGGTTTAGCTTTGCTGGTTGTGTCTTGTCATTTAGGAGGAGTAATAGACATAGATCTCATTGGCGAGGAAATATGTAAAGACTTGAAAGAAATATTGCAGCTGATCACTGACTTCCAACCTTCAGCTTGAAAGAGATATACTGTCAGTTTCAAAGGCTTGCCAAAGCACCAGGGCTGTAATTTTGCTGGTGTTATCTTTTCTGTTTTTCACCAACTATGTATTTTTTGAAAGGCTTGTGGATGCATAAAAACCAGCAGAAGAAGTTAGTCCAATCATTTCATATTAAATTATCCCACTACATTCTATTTTGTAAAAAGTTGTGAAAGGTGAAGTTTCCTGCCAAATTTCATGAAAGGATTAATTGGGCAGTTTTCACTAATTTTACACATTTCTAGTGCAGGCAGATAAATAGCTTCTGATTCTGTGGGCAGTTGATTCTTTGGGCCTAAAGAACAAAGAAATAAACTGAACATAAATGTTCAATTGTATTTATTTCTTACATTTGATCATCTATTTTTTTTTTTTTATCAAAGACCCCAGAACGATTTCCAATGAATCAACATATACAGTGTTTAAAAACACAAAGGGGTAGATTTTTAAAAACAGCGCAATCGTGCACTTTTGTTTGCGCAGCAGGCGCAAACAAAAGTACGCTGCATTTTATAAGATACGCGCATAGCCGCGCGTATCCTCTAAAATCCTGGATCGGCGCGCGCAAGGCTGCCGATTTTGGGCAGCTGGCGTGCGCCGGGCCACGCAGCCTGCCTCCGTTCCCTCCGAGGCCGCTCCAAAATTGGAGCGGCCTCGGAGGGAACTCTCTTTCGCCCTTCCCTCACCTTCCCCTCCCTTCCTCTACCTAACCCACCCCCCCGCCCTATCTAAACCCCCCCTTACCTTTGACACCTGCGAGAGGCAGATGTAAATCTACGCGCGCCAGCGGACTGCTGGCGCTCCGTCCTCCGACCCTGGAGCTGGTCCGGAGCCCTGGACCACGCCCCCCGGGCCGGCACCACGCCCCCAAAACACCACGCCCCGCCCCTGAAACGCAGCATCATTGGGTCCCGCACCCCCGACACGCCCCGACACGCCCCCTTCCAAAAACACCGAGACCTACGCGCGTCCCGGGGCTCTGCGCGCACCGGCGACCTATGGAAAATAGGCGCGCCGGCGCACAAGGCCCTGCTCACGTAAATCCGGGCAGATTTACGCGAGCAAGGCTTTTAAAATCCGCCCGAATACCTCTTACAGCATATTATTCATAATACCCCCACTTCTCATCCATGTTAATCTGTTTCTTTAATGGCACAGTTTTGCGTTTCTCTAATTTTCAAATGCATTATCATTAGAGATGGGAAAATTACTTTCTGTAATTTCAAGGTACAAACCCACCTATAATTTTGTTTCCAGTTTATTAGGAATTTTGTATCTTGATGCAAGAAACTATTAGAGAGAGTAATTTTATAACTGCATGTTTGGTAAAATCTGTGTGTATCTTTCTTTGCATAGATTTTACCCCAAATTTTCAAAGCGAACTTATTCACATGTTTGAAAATTTGTGGGAAATTAGCCTAGTGCACACATAGAATAACTTGTACAAAGTTACACCTGTGCCTAAATCCCAACTCTGCCCCATCTTCACCTCCTGGAATACCTTTCTTCAGTTTGCATAAAAATACATCTGTAACTTGATTATATGTCTACTTTTACACTCACTGAGCCACTTACTATTTTATAACATAAAACTCAGTTAAATTATTACATCAAATTGTGGCATAAAGTATTTATAAATCCATATTCTCCTGCTGATTGACAGGAAAAGTCAGCCAGATATTCTTTTCCATCTAACTTTGCAGGGATATTCAACTCTGTAGGTGCAATAATGAATTAGGATGTGCAGCCCATATTTCTTGTTTTGGGGTTATTTTGTGTGTGTGTGTTGGGGGGGGGGGGGGGTTCAGTTCAATTGATTTGCAAAGTAAAAAAAAAAAACCCATGAACACTCCCCCCCCCCACAAAAAAAAAGAATCAATAATAAAAACATGAATCAAAATAAGCCATGGGCCTTCAGCAGCCTTGGCTGAACCTTCCTGGGTCCTGCCCCAAGATGGCCCAGTGTCAGGACCTGCCTCATGCAAGACTGGCACTGGGTCAGCTTAGGGCTATAAATCAAAATGGCAATGGCCACACTAGAGGATGGCACTAAATTGTCATCACTTCAGTGCCATCCTTCAGGCAGATAGCGCCACTTTTAAAATGCCAGAATGTGGACCGGAATTAGTGGGTATCACTCCCATGTTTTTCCCACCACGATCCGGGAAGGGAGTAAGTAGGGACTAGGGTGAGAGCTCCTTGAACCCAGCACTTAAATGGCAGGGAACTGGATTGACCCTGGTCCCTGTGAGCTTTGGGACAGGCCCCAGCCAGGCTAATTCTGGGACAGGCCAGACTAGTGTTTTGGCCCAGTGAGGCCCTGTTTTTTTTCTTTCAAAAATTCCACGATGAAGGCTTACATCAAAATGGTGCAATCCCAGGGAATGCTGTCATTTGTCTTTGAAGCACCGAAGAAAGAGGAGGACCCAAGAAGAGGAACTCTTAAGCATGTGCACTCAATTTTAAGAGGGTGCGTGTTTGTGTGCAAAAATGCTGCTTCTCACGTAAATGGGGGGATTTTAAAAGGCATGCAAGCTGACTCTATTAGACAGGTTAAGAAAGAATGTGAAAAGAAGTTGGCCATAGAGGCAAAAACTCACAGTAAAAACATTTTAAAATATATCCGAAGCAGAAAGCCTGTGAAGGAGTCAGTTGGACTGTTAGATGATCGAGAGGTTAAAGGGGCACTTAGAGAAGTCCATCATGGAAAGATTAAACAATTGCTTTGCTTCTGTATTTACTGAAGAGGATGTTGGTGGAATTGTCCATACCAGAGAAGGTTTTCATGGGTAATGATTCAGATGGACTGAACCAAATCACGGTGAACCTAGAAGATGTGATAGGCCTGATTGACAAACTGAAGAGTAGTAAATCACTTGGACCAGATGGTGTACCCCCCAGGGTTCTGGAGGTCCTCAAAAATGAAATTTCAGACCTATTAGTAAAAATTTGTTACCTATAATTAAAATCATCCTTTGTATCTGAGGACTGGAGGGTGGCTAATGTAACCCCAATATTAAAAAAAAAAGGCTCCAGGGGCGATCCAGGAAACTACAGACCAGTTAGCCTGACTTCAGGGCCAGGAAAAATAATAGAAAGTGTTCTAAATATCAAAATCAAGAACATATAGAAAGGCATAGTTTAATGGAACAAAGTCAGCATGGCTTTACCCAAGGCAAGTCTTGCCTCACAAATCTGCTTCACTTTTTTGAAGGAGTTAATAAACATGTGGATAAAGGTGAACCGGTAGATGTAGTATACTTGGATTTTCAGAAGGCGTTTGACAAAGTTCCTCATGAGAGGCTTCTAGGAAAAGTAAAAAGTCATGGAATAGGTGGTGATGTCCTTTCGTGAATTACAAACTGGCTAAAAGATAGGAAACAGAGAGCAGGATTAAATGGACAATTTTCTCAGTGGAAGGGAGTGGGCAGTGGAGTGCTTCAGGGATCTGTATTGGGCCCCTTACTTTTCAATATATTTATAAATGATCTGGAAAGAAATACGACGAGTGAGGTAATAAAATTTGCAGATGATACAAAATTGTTCAGAATAGTTAAATCACAAGCAGATTGTGATAAATTTCAGGAAGACCTTGTGAGTCTGGAAAATTAGGCATCCAAATAGCAGATGAAATTTAATGTGGATAAGTGCAAGGTTATGCATATAGGGAAAAATAACCCATGCTATAGTTACACAATGTTAGGTTCCATATTAGGCGCTACCACCCAAGAAAGAGATCTAGGCATCAAAGTGGATAACACATTGAAATTGTCAGTTCAGTGTGCTGTGGCAGTCAAAAAAGCAAACAGAATGTTGGGAATTATTAGAAAGGGAATGGTGAATAAAACGGAAAATGTCATAATGCTTTTGTATTGCTCCATGTTGAGAAAACACCTTGAATACTGTGTACAATTCTGGTCGCCGCATCTCTGAAAAGATATAGTTGGGATGGAGAAGGTACAGAGAAGGGTGACCAAAATGATAAAGGGGATGGAACAGCTGCCCTATGACGAAAGACTAAAGAGTTAGGACTTTTCAGCTTGGAGAAGAGACGGCTGAGGGGGGATGTGATAGAGGTGTTTAAAATCATCAGAGGTCTAGAATGGTTAAATGTGAATCAGTTATTTACCTTTTCGGATAATAGAAGGAATAGGGGGCACTCCATGAAGTTAGCATGTGGCACATTTAAAACTAATCGGAGAAAGTTCTTTTTCACTCAATGCACAATTAAACTCTGGAATTTGTTGCCAGGGGATGTGGTTAGTGCAGTTAGTATAGCTGTGTTTAAAAAAGGATTGGATAAGTTCTTGAAGGAGAAGTCCATTACCTGCTATTAATTAAGTTGACTTAGAAAATAGACACTGCTATTACTTGCAACAGTAACATGGGATATACTTAGTTTTGGGGTACTTGCCAGGTTCTTTTGGCCTGGATTGGCCACTGTTGGAGACAGGATGCTGGGCTTCAGGGACCCTTGGTCTGATCCAGTATGGCATGTTCTTATGTTCTTATTTTACAAGTTCATTCCCAGTTCACCCAGTTAAAAGATAGGGCTTCCAAACCCCCCTCATTTAAAGCTTTCTTCCCCTGTTAGCTCTAAGCTTTAAACTCTGCTGATCTGCCTAGATTTTTTTTATTTTATAACTCACATGTCATCCATAGCAGAAGTAAACCTATGTGGCAGGGTACTCCAGTGCATACCAGTGTGTGTAAGTATTTATGCAGAAAACGAGTGTTTCCTACAGTGTTTGGGTGCTCTTCCAATTAGTCTAGGTCTCTATGACAGGACCCTGCAACATAGTCTCTCTCCTTCAGTCTCCAGCTGTGCTCTGTCTGCAATCTCACATCATGCGCTCTAAAAATCCTCAGCAGAGATCCTTACCTCTCTGATGTCATTTTTAGGAAATAGTGCTTATGTGTTTCAGGATACCTACTTGTTCTCCTACAAACCAATCAAAAGTTTTAAAAATATTTTTTTGTAAACTGAAACATTCTTTTTATCTAATTTACTTTTTTAATCTTTCTGTGTTTTGTCTTTATTCATCATTGTCTATGGGATAGCTTAAAGAGTTTTCCTTCCTCTCTGAGAGCTGGGCAGATCTTATTTCTGACCAGTTTTAACATTGCTCATTTAAATGAAATGGGAAAATTAGTTAAGATCTGGGCATCATTGTTAATATTACATTGAAATTGTTGGTGCAGTGTGCTGTGGCAGTCAAAAAAGCAAGCAGAATACCAGTAAATATTAGGAAGGGAATGGCAAATAAAACGGAGAATGTCATAATGCCTCTGTATCGCTCAATGGTTAGACCACGCCTTGAATACTGTGAGCAATTCTGGTTCCCACGTCTCAAAAAATATATATTTGCACTGGAGAAAGTACACAGAAGGACAACCAAAATAATAAAGAGGATGGAACTGCTCCCCTATGAGGAAATGCTAAAGATGTTAGGGCTGTTCAGCTTGGAGAAGAGGCAGCTGAGGGGGGATATGATAGAGGTCTACAAAATCATGAAAGGACTTGAACAGTTAAATATAAAACAGTTTTTACTCTTTAGGATAATACAAGAACTAGGGGGCATTCCATTAAGTTAGCAAGAGGCACATTTAATAATCAAAATTATTTTTCATTCAATGCACAATTAAAC
This sequence comes from Rhinatrema bivittatum, assembly GCF_901001135.1. NCBI lineage: Eukaryota > Metazoa > Chordata > Amphibia > Gymnophiona > Rhinatrematidae > Rhinatrema > Rhinatrema bivittatum. Next base: position 106,978,683 of record NC_042615.1, on the reverse strand, counting down.
TCTGGTATTTGTTGCCAGAGGATGTGGTTAAGGCAACTAGTGTAGTTGTGTTTAAAAAAGCTTGGATAAATTCCTGAAGGAGACGTCCATAAACTGCTATTAATCAGTAGGGAATAGCCACTGCTTGTTGCCAGCATTAGTAGCACGGGATCTATTTAATGTTTGGATACATGTCAGGTACTTGTGACTTGGATTGGCCACTGCTGGAGAAAGGATATTGGGCTTGATGGAGCCTTGGTCTGACTCAGTATGGAAAGCCTTATGTTCTTAATTTTAGATTAAAATCCCAGAACACTCATGCCTCACCCAGACCATAGCCATGCCACACCCCTTTTTGAAATCTTCATTTGCACTACAGCAACATTTATGCTTGTATCTGGGCAGCTTTTAAAATCTGTTCACATGCTCTAGCCCAACCTAGTCACGTGTCAGGCTTTTAATATTCACCTTTAAGGGTGTAATTTTCAATGCCATTTACATTGGTAAAAGTGTTTTATTCATGTAAATTCCATTCTCTGAAAATTGTCCTTTCACAAAGGAAGTATTCCTGGGGAAGTGTTTCGGTCAGGGGAGGAAAATAATATGCATTATTTTCCATGAAAAAGTGAAAACAGGAAAGGCAATTGCAAATTTCCACAGCAAGTTTCACAATGAAAATAGGCACACACTATTCCTTTAATAATATCCACAGACTTTGGGCCTCATTTTCCAATATCGCATTAGGGGGCGTTACCAATGCAAATGAGGCTTCTTTCGTGCAGTGGGGAAACATCGTGTGCGGCGATGTTTTCGCCATTTGCGAAAACATTAGCACTACACACGATGTTTTCCCAGTGTGCGATGATTCTTTCGGTGTTTCATCACAGTGCACAATATTTGCTGGTTTTGCACTTCAATCATCGTGGGCCACGATAGTCCTGGACAGCCCGTTTCAGAGGAGAGAGAGAGAGAGAGAGAGAGAGAGAGAGAGAGAGAGAGAGAGAGAGAGAGAGAGAGAGAGAGAGAGAGAGAGAGAGAGAGAGAGAGAGAGAGAGAGAGAGAGAGAGAGAGAGAGAGAGAGAGCGCGCCTTACTATAATGCCTATGCCCTAGACAGGTATTTTAACCCCTATGGGAGGGCCACCTACTAACTCGGGGTGGGGATTAGGTATGAGCGTCGGGGGTTGGGGGCCACTTTCGCATTCCACATGAGACCTACGGACAGAATAGTGCTCTCTAGTGCAGATTTGCTGGCCGTCGGAGTGAGGACGCTCACTCCAAGAAGTGGTTTGGGCAACATTCTCTCCACCTAGCTTGTTGTTGCCCAGGTAGAGTGTCCATCAAGCTAGGTGGAGAGAACGTTGCCCAAACCACTTCTTGGAGTGAGCGTCCTCACTCCGACGGCCAGCAAATCTGCACTAGAGACCACTGTTCTGTCCGTAGGTCTCATGTGGAATGCGAAAGTGGCCCCCAACCCCCGACGCTCATACCTAATCCCCACCCCGAGTTAGTAGGTGGCCCTCCCATAGGGGTTAAAATACCTGTCTAGGGCATAGGCACTAGGCACTATAGTAAGGTGTGCTCTCTCTCTCTCTCTCTCTCTCTCTCTCTCTCTCTCTCTCTCTCTCTCTCTCTCTCTCCCCCCCCCCCCCCCCAGGAGCCTGAAACGGGCTGTCCGGGACTATCGTGAACCGCGATAACCCTTTAGTGGCCCCGTAACGCAAATCTCAGGGTTGTAGCTATTATCCGCGATAGCAGCCGCGCTAACACTGCGGCTGTTTTGCCGCACACGATAGCTTTGCATATGCTCTGCCCCCTGACAAATTTGCATTCGCAAATCGCGATAACAGCCGTTATCGCAAATTTATCGCTCGCGGTAAACTCCTTTGAAAATGAGGCCCTTTGTCTCAGTACAGACAGTTGAAAATTGGCTATATATGAGGATGACTTAAATGAAGTGGCTCATAGTGACCCTAAATCCTTAAATAAACCCATTTTATACGGTACTTTTCAAGTAGCTGTCATTTTTGTAAACATTTTTTAATATGGGTATAACATTTATATTTGTGAAAACCAGCAAGTATTTTTCTTCTGTATTTTTCAGTTTTGAGTGATTTAACTCTGTGAGGCTAATATTCTGTTCAGACATACCTGGCAAAATGAGAGATTTTGAAATCCCACAGAAACAATTCACATTAGGGTGTTATCATGGGCATTATGCCAAGAGAGAGAGAGAGACAAAGAGAGACAGGGAGAGAGCGAGAGCACTTCTGGGATGCATTCATATTAGTCAACTATTTATACCACTGTAGGAGGGTCAACTAGTAACTCGAGGTGAGGCTTTGGTGGTGGTCTAGGGTTTGGGGGGAAGTTTTACAAGCACAGTCAGAGGTATGAACAACACAGTACACATTAGTGAAGATTTGATGTGATTTGGAGTGAGGAAAGGGACACAAAGATCAGATTTTTAGAATGTACTCTTGCCCTAGCCTGATAGCAACTAGGTAGCTACCTACCGCGATCCAGGAGAACAACTACAAATAAAAGTATGGACGGAGTTAGTGTAGAAGTGAAAGGGTTGGGGGGAGAGGGATTTGGTGCCCATTAGATGTGTTTCGAAAAATAAAAGGGGAAATAGAAGCAGGGTGTGGGGGAAGGGGGGACTTTGGACCTAATAATTTTTTTAAACATGGGCCATTTTGGAGAGGGGCTGACAAGTTTGGCCCTGTAGGGTCTTTGCAACTCAGGTGGGAGGGAATCAGGGGACAGGTTAGGGCCAGTAGGCCTGGGATATGAGATTTTTTTTTTTTTAACTGGAATTTAACTTAAACTGGAACTTAACTTAAATCTTGGTTAAATCTAAATTTATACAGCTAACCATAGCTAAATAACTTTATACATAACTGACAATATTCAAAAGAATGTCTGGCTATGTTTAAAGTTATCCAGCTATGGTTAGTCAGATAACTTTAATCAGGATATCAGTGGGACACTTCTGGCTAACTTGAGTTGGATAACTTGTTCACTAAACAGCCAACTGAATATTGACCTCTTCATATTTATCAATGATATTTCCCAACTTAAATTCATCACTTTCCCCTTCTGCAATTACAGAGCAGAAGTGATTTGAAATATCTGCCTCATGCCAGTCTCCTCCTCTTCACAATTCAATGAACTCCCTTTATCTTACCTAATCCCCGTTTGGCTTTTTGTCCCTCCCTTATTTATTTGAAGAAAGTTTTATCGCATTCTTTTATTGATTGGACCATTTTCTTCTTCATTTGGACCTTTGCTCTTCTAACTGTCCTCCCTGTCTTAGCTGGTTTGAAAGCATGGTTTTCATTCCTTCCAAATCCTGTATTGAGATACAGTACACATTTTAGTTTAAAAAAATATGAAACTGACTGGCTATCTTAAACCTCATAGTTCTAATTTGGTTTGGAAAACTTAAATCTGTCTGGATCAGAAAGGATGTATTGTGTCTGTTTGGGAATCATTTACTCAGTATTGTATTATATTATACCCTGCCTGAACAGGAGTAAATTATATCAGTTATCCTCTGAAGATATGATTGGAATACAATTTTGTCCACCATTATTCTGAAAACATTGCCATTTCAGAACAACACCAGGTATTTAAAAAAAATCTTATTTTATTTGTCTTGACAGGGTTTATTGTATAGTAAGCATTTCAAGAAAAGGGATATTGTAAATCATCTACATCATGATAATTGGTTACTCTTAACAGGATTTTTAATACTTAAATTATATTGTTCCATCTAGTAATATATTTACTGTCTGAGTTACACAACAGGTATCATCTATGTGAAACAATGTGTCTCATGGTGATCAGAACACTACATCATTGTGGGTTACCCTTATAAAAAAAAATGAAAGTGACTTAATGGATAATCTAAGGTCTAGACAAGTGTTTGTGAATAGAAACATTTTTAGAAACTTTAATTCTATACTTTATGGAGTGTCACAAACTACTTGTCCTTACATGAATTTGCCTAAACTTTTAAACTCTTCCTTCTTCTTTTAGGGATATGTTTTATAGAGACATGTATTTCATTAAACTGGTGTAAAGGGAACAGTCTTCTAAATTTCAATTATATGACTAAACTCTTCAGACACAATAGGGTCTATGTATAAAACTCATGATAAAAAAAATGCTAGTTTTCAAATTGGTAAAAATATAAAAAGCATGGGAAAACAACACAACATAATATACAATAAGTTTTACAGATTTCAAGTTACATCTTTGCTACACTATATTGGCCCTAGTAATAGCACGCACTATAGCAAAAAAAACAAAAAACAAAACTATTCTGTACACATGAGCTACTTGCCGAAATCCCCTGAGTAAACTGACCCAAAGTGAAAGGGGTGGTTAGCACAGGAGATTTTTTTCTCCCATGAACCTGCTAAATCCAAAGCCTTGTCCAAGAGAGGCATTCTTCCCAAGAAACATTCCTACACCAGAGGTATTCACTCACCCTTCCAGAATCAGGTCCTTATTGGTTCATTATAGTGGCAGGATCTAAATGGGAAGGAAGGAATGTAAGAACCCTCCTGCTCACACCACATTCAATGCCGAATGATACCGCTAGGAGGCTCAACACCATATATGGGGAATGATGTCCTTCACCATATATGATAAAGAGTCTCTAAAAGGATTCATTTGAAGGTAGCTACAATACATGCATGAGGCCTCTGGCATATTTTCTCTTCATGAAGATTCTTCCTATCTGGATTTATAAAGATCTGGTTTCAGAGATGTTTGAGGAGGTCCTGCTATGGGACAAGGGGAGTTTCTGAGTGGGATGCTTCTAGGAAAGGAAGCCTCTTGGGGATGCCTGATGTTATGTGCTGGGGAGGAGTGAAATGTCTCTTGGAGATGAGGCATGCTTCTGTCAGGGAAAGGTTCCAGGTATGCTTGGGGGGGGGGGGGGGGGGGATGGTGCTCTGGCAGGGGGAGGAGAGGGAGTTGGGGCCCTAGGCTTTTTATTTCACCAGTTTGAGAGGAGTGAAATTATTCCTTACTAATCAGCCCAAAGTGAATGACCATGGTCTACTTAACTACATCAACTACTACTCAGTTTTACAATTGATAACATTCCTTCAGTGATCCCTTGCGCTTATCCCATGATTTCTTAAAATCAGGTATTGTCCTTGTGTCCACCACCTCCACTGGAAGGCTTTTCCATGCATCAAAGGCATAGCCAAGCAATGTGGCACCTATGACCAAGTGAAAATCTGCACCCTCACCCATTACATCATAAGCTGGGAGACCCCCATTATAGGTTTGCTTTTACATTTAAAACATAACAATTCTTGAGGTCCATATCTAAATGCCTAGTTATCAGGGCCCTCATATATGAGAGAGAGAGAGAGAGAGAGAGAGAGAGAGAGAGAGAGAGAGAACCTAGCCATAATTCCCTCATACTAGGTAGGTATTTATACCTCTGTATGAGGCCCACCTAGTTACTCAAGGTGAGGTTTAGGTATTAGTGTAGGGGATAGGGGCCACTTTGACATTCAGAGTGAGACATTCAAACAGAACAGTGCTCTCTTGTGAAGATTTGATGACCTTCGGAGTGAGGAAACTCACCCAAAGATGAGATTTGTTCAATGTTCTCTCAACCTAGCTTGATGGACTCTCTACCTGGGTAATTCGTATGTCTCACTCTGAATGTCAAAGTGGCCCCTAACCCCTACACTATTACCTAAACCTCACCTAGAGTAACTAGGTGGGCCTCATACAGAGGGATAAATTAGAGATGTGCATTCGTTTATCAAGAATTAGGCAATTTCAACAAAATTGCCTAATTCGTCCTAATTTGGGGGACCTGGACCCTGAAACAGATTTTCCCCGAACTACAAGGAAAATTTGTTGTTCTGGTTAGTGCGAGAGGGAGGGGCACCTTTATTAAAAAAAAAAAAAAAAAAACCCCACCCCAACCCTTAAAATTTAGTTTATTACAAGCCCCCACCCTCCGGACCCCCAAAAAACTTGCCTAAAATCCGTGGTGGTCCAGCAGGGGTCCCGGGAGCAATCTCCCTCGCTTGGGCTGTCGGCTGCCAAAAAACAAAATGGCACCAGTGGCCCTTTGCCCTTACCATGTGACAGGGGCTACCGGTGCCATTGGTTGGCCCCTGTCACATGGAAGGAGCAATGGACGGCTGGTGCCATCTTGTGCTCCTACCATGTGACAGGGGCCAACCAATGGCACCAGTAGCCCCTGTTACATAGTAAGGGCAAAGGCTATCGGCACCATTTTGAATACTGGCAGCCAATGGCGCGAGTGCAGGAGATCGCTCCAGGACCCCCGCTGGACCACCAGGGACTTTTGGCAAGTCTTGGGGGGGCTACCGGTGCCACTGGTCTGCTCCTGTCACATGATAGGAGCACAAGATGGTGCCACCTGTCCATTGCTCCTTCCATGTGACAGAGGCCGACCAACGGCACCGGTAGCCCCTGTCACATGGTAAGGGCAAAGGGCCACGGTGCCATTTTGTTTCCTGGCAGCTGACATCCCGAGCGCGGGAGATCGCTCCTGGGACCCCCGCTGGACCACCACGGATTTTAGGAAAGTTTTGGGGGGGTCCAGATGGTGGGTGGTTGTAATAAACTAAATTGTAAGTGTTGGGGTGGGTTTTTCATTTTTGAAGAAAATCGCTGAACAAAAAAATTAACTACCTGTTGGAAAACGAAGTTTTCCACGGGTCGCCCAAGCCGAAGCCCGAGACGACATGCAAAAACTAAATACATCTCTAGTATAAATACCTACCTAGTATGAGGGCATTATGGCTAGACTCTCTCTCTTTCTCTCTACCCTCCCCCCCAGTGGTTGTAGGTAGGAATTACAACAATTCTGGCACTTACCGCAAAGTGCGAAAAAGTTAATGCAATTTGCGGTAATACCTATGCGAAACGCTAAGATAGCACACTTTGTGATAAACAGCCTATTACCATAAAACATGCCCATTTTCCTATTGCATGCGTTATTTAGTGCATTTTGATAAATCCAGGCCTTAGAGTGTTAAAAAACAGGAAATGTGCAGAAAGAATTTTTGTGTCTGTATGTTAATGTTAAATACAGGGGTTCACTATATATACAGCATGTTGCAATTCCAAGCAAATTTATGGAGTTCACAGCTGAACGTCTGGAAATCCAAAACATGGATACCTCCTTCTCTTAAGGTAATAATCTCTAGGGGTATTTGTAACATCTTTGGTGGTTCTTTCCTTCATACTAATCTTATCACACACTAAAAACAGGGACAGTAACTTTTAAACCGGTGCATGGGCACACATGTGCGCACTTTCATTGGCCCTCACCCAGGGATGCAGCTATTTTATAACAAAAACATATATATGCATGCATCTTGTAAAATAGCCTGGTTGTGTGCACATGTGTGCTGAATTTTAAGTGGGAATGCACAAATCCTGCTTCTACCACATAAGTGGGAACATTTTAAAAGGGACACATGCCAATGCCATTGCCACTAAAACTAGTTTGTTCCCTAAAACTAGGTCATCCAAACCCCTCTAGTTTAATAGCCTTCTTTCCCCCCTGTTAGTTCCAAACTTTAAAACCCTGCTGATATGCCTATATTTTTTTGTTTTATCAGTTACACATCATCCACAGCAGAAGTAAAGTTACACAGCAGGGGACCCTAGTGCACGTCAAATCATGTAAGTATATATGTGCAAAATTGAGGTTAAAATTCCCGAAATTCCCATTTCCCGCCCAGATCAGACGCATGCCCTGCCCCTTTCAAAAAACTTTTCATTTGTGCATGCAACAAGGGATATGAGTGTATCCAGGCGGCTTTTAAAATCCACTCAGCATGCGCTGTACCAACATATTTGCACGTCCCCTGATTGATGTATGCATCAGGGTTCTAAAATTCACCTTATAGTCTCATAGTAGAAGGATCTGAGTCTGAACTGAGAGTGATTGGGATTACTGATATTGCTATAAGGGACATCATGGGGATGCTTCATACCAGGACATTTTTCATTCTGGAATTTAACTTTCTCCTTATCTGGTTCCACTGGTTAATGTGTTCTTTTGTTTGGGATAAGAGCTGAAGAATTATAGGTAAACTGAAAGCTTTATTCTCATGGAGTCACCTGGAGCTGGCATGGTGTAGAAAAGGTGGGACTACAGACTTTACATTGTTTACACTTCAGAAGGGATAAACTAACTATGAACAGTAACGGGCGGATTTTCAAAGCCCTGCTCGCGTAAACCCGCCCGGATTTACGCGAGCAGGGCCTTGCGTGCCGGCGCACCTATTTTCCATAGGTCGCCGGTGCGCGCAGAACCCCGGAACGCGCATAGGTCCCGAGGTTTTCGGAAGGGGGCGTGTCGGGGGCGTGTCGGGGTGGGGCCGAACAACGTGGCATTTTGGGGGCGGGGTGCGGCGTTTCGGGGGCGGGTATGGGGGCGTGGTTTCGGGCCGGGGCATTCTAGGGGCGTGGCCACACCCTCTGGAACCGCCCCCGGGTTCGGTCTCGGCGTGCCAGCAGCCCGCTGGCGCGCATGGATTTACGTCTCCCTCCAGGAGGCGTAAATCCATGGATAAAGGTAGGGGGGGTTTAGATAGGGCCGGGGGGGTGGGTTAGGTAGAGGAAGGGAGGGGAAGGTGAGGGGAGGGCGAAAGAGAGTTCCCTCCGAGGCCGCTCCGATTTCGGAGCGGCCTCGGAGGGAATGGAGGCAGGCTGTGCGGCTCCGCGCGCGCCGGCTGCCCAAAATCAGCAGCCTTGCACGCGCCGATCCAGGATTTTAGAAGATACGCGTGGCTATGCGCGTATCTTATAAAATCCAGCGTACGTTTGTTTGCGCCTGCTGCGCAAACAAAAGTACGCAATCGCGCAGTTTTTCAAAATCTACCCCTAAGTATCTAGGTTTCAGGACAGCAGCTTCCTTGGGTTTTATTTGTTCTATTTGCAAGTTTAGGTGGGGCTTGAGGATGGATATGGAAATCCATAAGGCTAGCCATATACCAAATTGGGAAGAATTTAATTTTTTTTTTTTTTTGGGGGGGGGGTCGTGAATTAGGACAATTCATCACAGTTTCTTTAGCAGTAATTTGGGGATGGATGAAGGTGGCAATTTATGATTTACAGGTTTAACATTGTGAGGCAAGGACAGGGCAACAAATATAGAAAAATACATATCAGATTATGGAAGAGAGAAATATCATTACCTTTTTTTTTAATGGGTGACCACAAGTTACTGTAAATGGATGTGCACATACAGATCTTTCCAGGCAAAGATGTTTTACCTATCTTTTTCCCTCCACTACAGAATGCTTATTTCCTGAATATCTGAATATAAGTTATTGCTAACTGACACAAAAGAGTGACACCCTGAACATATATTACTCATTCATATTTTCCCTAACCTATGTGTTTATGCAAGTCTGCTTTAGTATTTTTCTTTTCTATTTATCTCACCATATTTTAAACTCTTTTAATTGCACCTGATTTCTAAGTTTCTCCTACAATAATTACAAGGTTTTCTCAAAATAAATGATACTTTTTAATTTGTACATAAGAGATGCCAATATTATTATTTAGATTTTTAAATTCTGCTTTTCAGCACCACAAAGTTGTTGGGAGCATGGACCCTTGGGCCGGCTAGAGAGAGGGATGGAACCACTGAAGGAAGGCCTGCAGTGGTACTTGTAGCCGGGAGGTGGATCAAGACCAGGAGAGGTGAACAGTCTGAGTCATGGCAGACAGCAGTCGAGGAAAGTCAATGACGGTCTAGAGGTTTGAGGCGGGCAGTAGACGAGGAGAAGCCGGAAGATGAAGCCGGTCAAGCCGAAGAAGCCAGCAAGCGGGGACCGGAACACAGGAGTGGGAGCGGAGTAGGCAGGAAAGCAGGAGTGGAAGCAGGAACCAACCGGGTACAGGAGCGAAGTAAGAAACAACTGGAGTCATGCTCAGAGTCAGGGACAGCTGGTATCAAGCACCGAGTCAGGGTCAGCTGATATCAGGCACAGAGTCAGGATCAGCTGGTATCAGGCACAGAGTCAGGGTCAGCTGGTACAGACACGGAGTCAGGGACAGCAGGAAGCAGCTAAAAAAACAGGGACCAGCGAGCCTGTCAGTGGTTTAGGTGCTGTGCACAACACAGATACTCCAGGTTTTTATGATCGGTATATACCACCTCTGGATGATGGCCCCCTCCAGCCACTGGCGCCACTCTTCAAATGCCATTTCAATGTCTAAGAGTTCTTTATCCCCTATTCCGTAATTCTTCTCTGCAGGGGTAAACTTCCTTGAGAAGTACGAGTAAGGAAGACGTGATCCCTTGTCAGATAGTTGACAGAGAATAGCCTCCACCGCAATGTCTGAAGCATCTAGCTCCACTACGAAGGGTCGTATGGGATCTGGGTGATGTAGGCAGGAATCGAGCAGGAAGGCTTATTTTAATTCCTCGAATGCTTGGATTGCTTCTGTAGGCCATTCTCTGGCATTGGCCCCCTTTTTGGTTAACACGGTAAGTGGTGCTACCTTCTGAGAGTAATAGGGAATGAAATGCCGGTAAAAGTTAGCGAACCCCAGAAAGCATCGAAGAGCCTTCACTCCAACTGGACGAGACCAATCCTTAATGGCTAATACCTTTTCTGGGTCCATATGGAATCCTGAAGTTGACACGATGTATCCCAAGAAGGGTAAAGATGGTTGTTCAAATATACACTTTTCTAATTTGGCGAATAGGCGATTCTCATGGAGCCGTTGCAACACCAGACGTACTTGTTGTCGATGGGTAGTGATATCTTTAAAGAATATGAGGACATCATCAAGGTATATGATTACTGAAGAATGAAGCATGTCCCTGAAAACCTCATTCATCAGGTTTTGGAAAATCGCTGGTGCATTACAAAGTCCGAAAGGTATGACTAAATACTTGTGATGCCCATCTAGAGTATTGAATGCGGTTTTCTACTTATTGCCTGGCTTTATTCGTATTAAATTATATGCTCTTCGGAGATCTAATTTAGTAAATATCCTTGCTCCTTGTAAATGGTCCAAAAGCTCAGGGATGAGTGGAAGAGGATATCGGTCCCTGCGGGTGATGGAGTTGAGACCCCGATAATCTATACAGGGCCTAAGGGAACCATCTTTCTTGGAAACAAAAAAGAATCTGGCCCCAGCTGGAGACATAGGCCGGATAAACCCCTTATCCAGATTCTCTTGGATATATTGGGACATTGCCCGAGTCTCAGGTAAGGACAATGGATAAACTCGCCCTCGAGGCAATATAGCACCAGGTAGTAAATCATTGGCACAGTCAAAGTTCCGGTGTTCTGGTAAAAGCTCAGCCTTTTCTTTGGAGAAGACATCTGCATATTCTGTGTACTGAGGCGCCAGTGTCAGAGGAGTAATAGCCAAAGGTACATTAGGCCGTGGCAGATTCGACAAGCAGATTTTAAAGCAGGCTGGACTCCAGGATGTGATTTGTAAAGACTTCCAATCAATGAGTGGTGAGTGCTTCTGAAACCAGGGTAGGCCCAGAACTATGGGATGGATGCATTTTTCCAAGACATAGAAGGAGATCTTCTTGTGGAGAATTCAAGTGTTCAGGGTCACAGGAGTGGTGGTAGATGAAATGCTGCCCGGCAGAGGAGTGCCATGAATAGAAGAAATTCATAGCGATGGTGAATGAGGAACCTCGGACAGTTGTAACTGTTGGACCAGATCAGCAAGGATGAAGTTGCCCCCGGCCACAGAGTCAATAAGAGCCAATGTGGCAAAAGTTCCCCCAGGATACTCCAGGGTGACTGGAACTGTGCATTGGGGAGCAGGACTCACACAACCTAGGATTAGCTCCCCTGTAACGCCTAGGCTTGGGAGTTTTCTGGACGCTCCCGGCATTGTGCTAGCATGTGTCCCTTACCACCGCAGTACAAGCACAAGCCTAGGGTATGGCGGCACTTCCTTTCTTCTGGGGTGAGGGGACTGCAGCCGAGTTGCATGGGCTCCACACCCTGACTGGATTGGTGTTCCAGAGGTGGAGCCATTGGTCGGGAGAAGGATGGAGCCAGTGTAACAGGTCTACAGACAGGTTTAACTTCTTGGGCCCGTTGCTGAAGCCTGTGATCAATTCTTCCCGACAGGTTGATCAGGCCTTCAAGATCATCAAGAAGATCCGTTGCCGCAAGCTCATCTTTAATGAGATGAGATAGTCCTTCTAGGAAGACGCTGTATAGACTGTCCTCCCGCATCCTAGCTCTGATGCCAAGGTACGGAAGTCAACTGTGTAGTCGATCAGCAGCCAGGAACCTTGGTGGAGATGAAAGAGTTCTGATGCTGCGGTAGACTGAAGAGCTGGCTCATCTAATACTAACTTAAAATTGTGCAAAAATTGTTGCAGATTCCTCAGCAGTGGATCACCTCACTCCCACAGTGGGGAGGCCCATGCCAGGGCCTTTCCATCCAATAAAGGCAGAATGTAGGTGGTCTTCACCTGATCAGATTGGAACTGCATGGGTTGAAGAGAGAACCGCATAAGCCAGTGGTTGATGAAACCCCGGCACTGCTTGGCTTCTTCCGCATAGTGAGGTGGCACTGGTAGATGAATAGATGCAGCTGGACTGGCGAGGCTACCACCGAGGGTGTTGAATCCAGGCAGTTAGCTAGTCTTTTGACGGTAGTGGTCAAGACATCTAAGCAGTGTTGCTGCTGGTGCATCCATTGGGCCAGGCCGGGGATGGCCTGGAGGCCAGAGACATCCAGTGGGTCCATGGCCTTGGCAAACTTGTTGGGAGCGTGGACTCTTGGGTCGGCTAGAGAGAGAGATGGAACTGCTGAAGGAAGGCCTGCAGTGGTACTCGTAGCCGGGAGGTGGATCAAGACTAGGAGAAGAGTGGTGAACAGTCCAAGTCATGGCAGACAGCAGTCAAGGAGAGTCGATGATGGTCCAGAGGTTCGAGGCGGGTAGCAGACGAGGAGAAGCCGGAATCCGCAGCCGGGATTCCCAACACAAAGTATACATCGAAGTGAATTACATTCAGGTACTATAGACATTTCCCTATCACCACAGGGCTTACAATCTAATGTTGTACTTGAGGCAACAGAGACCAAAGTGACTTGCCAAAGGTAATAAGGAGCAACAGTCAGATTTGAACCCTGGTTTCCCACTGCTCTATCCACTAGGCTACTCCTCCACTCCAGACACTTGCTCAACATCCAGAATATTTTAAATGCAATACTTGAATGGTTATCATTAAAATATGATTAGGTAATATTTAGCTATGAACCTAGTAACATATACTTGCTATACAGTTTAGAGATACCGTGTTTTTATTTTTTTTTATACCTATTGACAGTTATTTCTTGCATACTTTATTGCCAAATTCTTTTCCTTCAGTGTAATCATGCTTTCCATAATTATTTCCCATGTGTTGTTGGCTGGTTCAGTAGAATATTTTGATATCTGAATGTTTATTTATGTATGTAATTATTTAAATATATGTTATTTATATCCTGCCCCTCCAATCCAGTTGTTCAGGGTGAGTTACACCAAGAAGGGAACACATAAAGTAGACCTGTAGAGATCCTTTATCAGATATATATTCATTTTTCCTTCTATTATATTTTATTTTGCCTTTCTAATCTTAAAAGTCTGGATCCATTTCAAAGAAACAAGCAATTCATTTCTGCTTACAGATGCATCCTGTGAGATAGGAACACATTTCCTAGTTTAGAAGTTAGAAAAAAATCAGGAAACTGAAGGGAAGGGGTAGAATCAGTCAGTAAGATGAGTCTGAGTTTAGCTGTGTTACATATCATACAAAAATTGTATTATAGCAGGGCATGACTTACTAATATGAAGCAAACAAGAACCTTGGACCTATTAAGATTTCAGCACAGCATGAGAAAATGTCCAAACAAGTAACTGCAGATATAAAACTTAGGAAATTATTGTGGACTTTTGCTAAACAGGTCATGATTACAATCAGATTTGAAATGAACTGCAGCCAATTGATAACAACTTTCTGATATTACCAAGTATCCCACTGATTGTTAAAAGGCTCAGTCATACTAATGCAATATCTGGAAGGCCAATTAATCAGATGTATATGAACTGGCAAACCAAAGAAAGAGGTCTAGCCCCCATATCAGTCACTTTTGAGCCATATACCAAAGATGACAAACTAAGCTTTGCTTATGATTACATGCAAAATCATCAGCATAGATGTCTAAACCAAGAAAATCAAAACAGAAAACAGGGAATGCTAAGAACACAAGACATTGCAAAGAGTCCTGGCAGCATAGTAGAATATCCTGCTAAAGACTTCAATTTGTCCAGTCTTCTGAAGCAGTTACACTTCAGGTGACATAAATCTTAAAATGGAATAGCCACCTTAGGTTAACAATTTTAAATAGTAAGCTTTGTTAATAAATTTGGGCTGAATTCCTATTTTTAAGTTATAGCCCAGAGCTAATAACAGTTATTGAAAAGAATGGTATTACACAACCTATAATTGGTTTGTACATGGTAACAGAGCCTGGTAGTTGAGGAGGTCCACTACAAATATACAAATGGGATAGCCCATTTGTACATTTCAAGTATAGATAATTAGCCTGGAGATTAATCTGGTACTATAGGAATCCAAGATTTTGAGATTAGTCTTCTGATTTGTGTTCCCTGCATGTATTCACATTAAGCCTAAACTGGCATGTTTTCAAATGTTATCTAGAAAGGAAGAGAAATTAATGAACTGGAGAGACTAATAATAAAAAGCTGCTTCTAAAATATAATTGAGGAAGGAGATGACAATTTCTACACCTATAAAGTAAGAGAAAGAATATTCAAGTTACTAAACTCATAGAATAATGGTCATACTATCTGGTTTTTGGTTAGTCAAAGAGAGGAAGTTCAGCTTCTGCTATTTTCAGTGGTATTATTTGCTTTACTGACTTGTACTGGAATAATTATACTTGTTAAATGATCTGTCCACTGGGTGGGACAGATCATTTAACTGGCACCCAGGGGCACATAGAAAGTTAAGGGATTGTTGGATGGATCCTTTCTGCACACATTTCTCTCAGTTCTCCACAGATAGCAATTATAATCTGAGTTCCAGGGTTCCGTGTGTATGGGGAAGGGGGGTGGTGGACAATAGTTCCTAGGCCCTTTTGCAGTAAATCCCGAAGAAACCATTTTCTGTCCTCTATACACAGCACTGATAATATCTTAAGTATCTAGCAGCAAAAAGCACACTGACAGTAAAGTGGTTTCCAAGTTCATTTACTGATAGTTGATCTTGATGACTGAAGAATATATACAGCTTCATTGTCAGAGTTAGA
Source organism: Rhinatrema bivittatum (assembly GCF_901001135.1). Classification (NCBI taxonomy): domain Eukaryota; kingdom Metazoa; phylum Chordata; class Amphibia; order Gymnophiona; family Rhinatrematidae; genus Rhinatrema; species Rhinatrema bivittatum. Next base: position 106,963,366 of record NC_042615.1, on the reverse strand, counting down.
TAACATTAATAAATAATAGGCAGCAGAAAGATTAATAAACTTGTGATCTCACTCATTTAGCAAGGACTCCTAATTCCTTGGATACAATCTTCTTAATCCTTGAATTCTTTCTTTCCTAAATTACTCTAATTACTCCAGTTATTCAGATTTATTAGATTGAAAATAGGCAATCCTCTTACAACCCTCAGTTTCTCCCCCACTGTAGGGTGTTTGGAAATATAGTTCCAATATTTTATCAGAACATAGGGCCAATTATCATACCTTTCTTGAGTCTTCTTAAATCCTTTTGTGTTATGAACCTATGCCCTTACCTCTCAGCTGGGCCCTCACAGCCTCCAGACTCCACTGGTCATCCAGCGCAGTAGGGTGGTTCCAGCCTGACCAGCCATGCGACTGCAGATACTGTTGGCACACATGGCTGGACGTCACTATTTAAAGGGACCGTGGCAGGAAACCCCCCCACAGCCCCTGTTGATGATGTCAGCCTAGGTCCTATTTAAGTGCAATGCTGTAGTCCCCAATCACCTCAGCAATAGGACCATCTACTTGTAGTAGTGCAAACTGCTCCAGTGTGTTTGGTTCTTCAGTTTTTCATCAGTCTTTAGTTCCAGTTTGGCTTCAGTCTTCAGTTTCAGTAGTTCCTGTCTTCAGTTCTTTAGTTCTTTGGTTTGCCTTCATGCTTGCCCACCTGTCACTGCCCTGCTTTCCCATCCCGCCTTTCCTTCAGATGGATACTTTGCATTGACCTCTGCCTGACTTCTGGATACTCCTGACCGCTGTCTGCTGCTGACCAATGCTTGTCTTATGGATACCCTTGACTACGTCTACTCCAACCCAGCTTCTTTGACAGATCTCATTGCCAATAACAGAGGCCCTACCTAAGAGTGCTCGCCCTGGCACCCAAAGGCTCAACCCAAGGGAACATGGGCTGTTAAAAGGAAGCTCCAGTTGGGCCTCTGCCTCATCTGGGTCCATCTGCTAATGGAGAGGACTTGCAAGACTCCTCTCTGCAGGTTGTATAAACCCCTCCTCAGCCTAAGGGTCCACTCCTTCAACATTCTAAAAGTACCAAATGGGTACATCATCCCTCTCAAGTATCCCTCACTTGAGTCAGCAGCATGCATATACAGTTCTTAGCAATACATTCACTCCTAGTTAAATTTTCTGCAATGGATTCCTTCAAACTTCAGGTTCCCACAGACTGAAAGACACTCCCTCCCAATGGATTAGAAACTGCTACCTTGGTAACAAGGGCACACAGCTCCAGAAAATAATAGCCTCTAATCCCAATTAAAAGGTGAAAAATCAAGACAAGAGACAGGAAGGATGGAAAAACGTCCTTGTTTCCCAAATTGAGGAGATAGTGTGAAAACCAGATAATTTAAAGGTGAACTCCTCAGCATTGGGTCACTGTCAAGTCTACTCTCTGGTTGAGTAGTAGCACAAAGCAGGTCTTTCCTACCCCTTCATAATGACTCACACAGGGATGCCTCAATCTTCTGTGAAAATGGTACCAAGGATCTCACAAGGAGAACTCTCAAAAATTATCTTAAAAGAGTAAAATGAGCATGATCAGGTTAGATGGGAAGCTTACATCAAAAAAGGGAAAATCCAGAACCTGTTTAAACAGAAGGTATACCTTGGTCAGGATTTTTACTGATTCCCCACCATTACCAAAGGGAGAGAGGATACCAGGAATAGGTGTAGCAGTTCTTCTTCTCCTGGCACAGAGCTCTTAAGGCATAAGGGCTATATTGGGTGGAGTGAAGATGGCTTTTCAGCTGCAGTGTGAGGGAGCAATAGTCCTCCCTGGTAGATGGCACCTATGGTGAAGGCCATGTCAACCATAGGCTTGCTATGGTTCTGCCACATATCACTAGTGTTTCTGTAAAGAAATACTTATTTAAATCAGTGTTGCTCAATCCTCTCCTAGAGGTACACCTAACTGGTCTGGTTTTCAGGATATCCATAATGAATAAATATGCATGAAATAGATTTGTATACACTGGCTCTCCAATGTATGCAAATTTATCTCATATATATTCATTGTGGCAATCTTGAAAATCTGACTAGATAAGTGTGCTTCCAGGAGAGGTTTGGGAAACATTGCCTTAGATTACTTCTGAGTCTTTCCCCTTTCAATTCATCCCATAAAGATGAAAATGAAAAGACTCAGGAGTAATCTAAGCCTCTTTTCTTTTGAATGAGACCTGCCTCCTGAGCAGTCATACCTTGGAGATGTTTAAATATTTCTGTTGTTTCTCTCATATCCCACTTTTTCTCTAGGGTATACATATTTAAATTATTTCTACTGTTTCTCCCATATCCCACCTTTCCTCTAGGGTATACATATTTAGATTATTAAGTCTGTCCCGATATGCCAGGGGTGGTCAACCAGTGTCTCATGATCCATATAAGGATCTTTGGTGCACAAACTGTGGCTCGTGAGAGTAATCCAGCCTGTACCACTGATCATCTTCTCTGCTTGTTGCATGCTGTCAAGCTCTCCATTCTCAGCAGCCAGCTTATAGGTAGACTTACAACTTCTACCTCAGAAGCTGCTCCTGAGAAAGGGGAAGATCGCAGCATACAGGAGATGCTGTCAAATCCACATCTTCTCCCTCCCCAGAAAATCACAGTCAAAATTGAATTATGGCTGTGCCCCTGTGGAGCCCATCCCATGGCAGCTGAAGTAGCTTAGACAACCTCAGAGCCCATCCTGCAAATGCCAGAATAAGGTCCAACTGGTCTGCTATGGAACCCATCCCATAGAAGCTGAAGACAAGGCCCTGAGAGAGTGCATGCCTGCATTTTTTGTTTATATGTGTGTCTGAGAGAGTGCCTGCTTGCCTGTGTGTGTTTGCAACAGAATGCCTGTGTGCCTACCTACATGTGTGTGTGAGAATGCCTGCCTATATGGGTGTAAGAGAGTGCCTGCCACCTTGTGTGTGCCTGAGAGAGTGCCTGCTTTCCTGTATATGCTTTCCTGTATATGCCTGGCAGAATGCCTGCCTGTGATGGAGAATGCCTGACTGACGATGTCTGTGTGAGAGAATGCCTGCCTGTGAGTGTGACAGCATGTGGAGAATGTTTGAGAATGAACATGTGTGAGTGTGTATGAGAAAGAGAGAGTATACAATTTGTGTGGTTCTCTCCTTCCAGTACATTATCTAAGGGTCACTGGCCATCAAAAAAACTTAGGTATGGAGAACAGGAAATTTTAATCTGTACTTATTTTATTATTTGGTGATAAGCTTGCTGTTTTTGAATATTTTAATGGGGTTTGGGAAAATATTAACACTGTTGTATGAGTTTTTAATTATTGTATGTTCTATTCATCAGTTTTTGGATATACTTATTCTTTTTATTATTATTGTTTTATTATTAAGATTAGAGGTGGGGATAAGAAAACATTTTGTTTCATTTTTGTTTTGTGGGGGATTTCCCCATGAATTTCAATTTGTTTAATGTTTATTTCGTTTTTTTAAAAAAAGAAATAAACATTACAAAAAAACAGCCTAAAAACAACCAAAAAAAAAAGAAACGGGGACTCCCAAGGCCTCCCTTCCCCACCACCTACCCTCCCACCTGAAAAAATGCCAGGTCCAGGATCCCCCCACCCCCAATTACCTGATCAGGAGGGGATTCTGTCACCGAGGCCTATGCTCAGGCCAAAGACTTAATCTTGTGTAGTCTTAGACCACAGTAGGTTGCAGTGACCATGGCCTAGGCCCTATACAAGGCCAGGTTTTGCGGCCTGATCCCGACATCATCACCTAAACCTATGCTAAGACCTGAATCCAGGCCCAATTTCAGGGCCCAGTCCAAAGGCCAAGCACCAATACCTGGGCCTCAGCCCAAGCCTAGGTATGATGCTAGGGCCCAGCCCAAAGGCTGAGTCCTGACATCTGGACCTCAGCCTAGGCCAGGGCCAGGGCCAGGGATCAGGTACGACACCATAGGCTGGTCTGAAGGTTGGATTCTGATGCCTGAGCCTTGGCATAGGCCAGGGTCAGGACCCAGGCCTGATGCCGGGGCCTGGCCTGGATGACAAGTCCCAATGCCTGGGCCTTGGTCCAAGCTCAATTCTGTCAGCTGGGCCCAGCACAGAGGCCTATCCGAAAGGCCTAGTACATACACCTGTGCCTCAGCCCAAGCACAGGTTCAATGCCTGGGCCTCGACCCAGGATCAGGCCCAGGCCTGGCCACTGGAACACAGGCTTTGTAGGTCCTCTTTGTTTTATTTCTTCAGTCTTCTTTCTTCAAATGATGGCATCTGCTGGGGCAATGTCAGAGTATATTAACTCCAGTGCATCCTCATCAAAAGAGGGCACCATTTTGTTGTATGGCAGTTTACCATATGGACGTAAAAGAAAATGGCAGTCTCCACTGAGGAGGATGCACCAGAGTTAATTTACTCCAGTGTGTCCTCAGCAGACACTATCATTTGAAGAAAGAATACTGAAGAAAGAAGACAAAAAGAACCTTTAAGGCCTGGGCTCTGGTGGCTTGGCCTGAGTCTGACTCTGAGCCCAGACCCAGTTGTCAGGACCTGGCCTCCATGCCAGTCCCCAGCATCGGATCTGGGCTTGGTCTGAGGCCCAGGCATCAGGACCTGGCCTCCTGGCCTGGCAGGGGCATCAGGTCTGGGCTTGAGATGAGATGCAGTTATCAGTGCAGAGCCTCCAGACTGGGCCCCAGTGTCAGTACTGGGCCCAGGCCATGGCTTAGGCTAAGGCCCAGGCATCATTCTTTGGCCTGGAAACAGCATCATACTCCCAATGGATATTGTAAGTTGGGGGGGAAGTCAGGAAATTTCCCTGCTGGTTTCAGTTGAGGCCTTGGAATCAGGCCAGGACCTACGTCAAGACCCCAGTGTCACTCTCGGGCATAAGCTGTGGCCCCTGCCTGATGCCGCGGCCTATGCCTAAGCAAAGGTCCAGCCTCGAGCCTAGGCCAAGGCCGAGGCACTGTGATCATACTCAGGCATAAACCGGGGCCCATGCTTTTGCCTATTCTGTTTGTGAGGCCCTGGCTTGGGCTTCTTGCGGTTTCCAGTGGATTTATTTCAGTTATTTATCAATATTATCATGATTATTTTACTTTGTGTAGAATTCTTTCATCTTGGACCCACATTGTTTAATCTTCTACAAAATTTAGAGCCTGCATAAAAGTATGTTTTGTTTTATAAGGTTAACTGGGTTCCAGTACTCTAGCAACCTTATTTATGTATCTTAAATTTTCTAACTTTTATAAGTTGTGTACCTACGACAACTTGACTTGAATTGCGAGTATCCATTAAGCTGTATTGTTTACGTCATAGCGTATACTTTATATACATTTTTTAAATTTTTTTAAGGCTCCGTTTCACCATTTATGTATAACACTTTCTCAGGCAGCTAATGATACAGCCATTAACTTCTGTTGGTGACATTAGAGTTACCTTTCAGGTCCATTGCTTTAAAGCTGTCCTTTTCAACTCTAGTATAAATAATGGTAAATACATCGCCGTATTCCCTCCTTAATTTATGTACAAAATGTTAGTATTATCTGGATTCCTAATGGTGCACTTAGTAGTTTTGTTGTTTTTTTTTTCTGAAAAAGCTTTAAGATTTTGTTTTCCTTTGCACTATGTTCTTGACCGACACAGCCATACTTTTCTGTTAGGTCCTTATATTTTACTTCAAGTATGAGTTACATTTAAGTTTTCCTTCAGGTCCACCTCCGTTTCATGTCACCCACAATTTGATTGGTTGTTCATTGTATCTATCCTATTCACCTGATTTGTTGCCCTCTTTGGCGCCCTTTTTCTGGCATTCTTTAAATACCTATAAGATGTAGCAGTATGTTTTATCTCTATTTTTCTCGATGCTATCCAGCTGAAGAGGTATGTCACAGCTTTGTTAAGTAGCATTTTCTAATGGTCTATGAATCTTATGTTTAAGGAATTTCTTTTTTATTTTCCAGTGTTAAATATTAAGTGTGCCGTCCCTCCCAATGCAGCCTTTGGGTGAAACATGTGGTCCGTGTCGGGGTACTGTGGCAAAAAATTGTAAACTTGGATTGTTTGTACACAAGGAGTTGCCTGCATAATAAACTGAACAGTGAAATGTTTAAAGTATATAAGAAACTTTACTTTCTCCACACTCTTTCTTGCTTTGTGATACTACATTGAGTATGGTTACTTACTCCAATTTTTGTTTTTATAATTTCTAAAGAAACCAAATTAATGTGCACATTAAGACCTTATTGCATAACATACTATTTTTAGCATGTACAAAAGACCCTTAATGTGCATATTAAACATTTTTGCATAAGTTCCTATAAAAAAATAAATTTCTTCTCAGTTTCTTGAATCAGTTTCTGAGCCAGGAACTAAGAAGAGCAGAGGTGAGTCTGTTAAAAGGTTTGTGGTAAACTGTTGATTTCAGAAAACTCAGTCTGGATTTTTAGATTGATAATTTCATTCTGTGGTTCTTTGTGGTTTTCCTTGCTCCTGCTTTAATTATCACTTAAAGTAAGTGCACTGGATGTATACTACTTATCAACTCTTCATTTACCTTGTGGAATACAATTTCCATTTTATCTATTGATGGCCTAAATGAAGCACACATGAAACAATAAAGAAGGTTTTCTCAATTTACCAGTTAAGATATTACTTTAATACCACTTCTAAGGGTTTTATTGGAAGGATGGATACTTTGTGGGATTGGAGATGGACAATCTCTGTTAAATTAATAAATATAATGGACCCATGACATTTAATAGTATCATTATTCAGAATAGAGAAAAATAAATATTCTCATGTCCTTAGAGAATAAACTATCCTATTTTGCTTCAATATTTACCTTTCAAATTATACAATTTGATCTACTTCTATCACTCATTAAACATTTTAGATGCTGATTCACTAAAGGTCAATAACAGTTGGCATGTATGCTAAACTGGTTCAGTATGCATGATAAACAGCATCCTATTCACTAGAGCCTTAATGAGTGTGCTAAGGCAGCCCATAATGCTTTAGCAAGTGGATGGTAAGCTGTCTCATTGCAGCTCATGTTAATGATCATGATAATGTGCAAATAAAGGCATAATCAGCCCATGCAAATTATCATCCTATTCATTAAACCATGCACTAATGAAAAACTGCACACTATGAACAAAAAAGTATCATACACTGCAGAAACACTTTAGGTATTAATTGCACATGTTCTAAAAGCCACCTGCTGGCCAGAAACAGTTTGAAAGAGAAAGTGGAGCTATTTTGTCTGCTATTGTATGCTAAGACATGGCCATAGAAGAGAAAAGCAGGAGGGATAGAAGAGAAGAAAGAGGAAAGGAGGATGAGGAGATAGATAGAAAGAAGAGAGGAGGTGCAGGCAGGAAGAGGTGAGCGAGGAGAGTAAGAGAGAGAGAGGCAGGAATGATCAAGAAGGTAGCTGTTTGCCCATATTATGTAGCCCAGGACAACCTGATGCTGGCAACAATGCCACCTGTCTACTCCTCAAATGATAGTCCTTGTGGGCTGGAAGCAAATGTCAAGCATCAGAACTTGAATGGAAGAAGGGGGACTGGTGTGTGTTGCAAGGACGGAGGGGTGGAGGAAGTAGATAGCAGTTAGTGTGGAGCCTGGAATGCACCAGTCTAGCATACAGCAGGCGGCAGGATCATAAACTTCTGAAGAGAATGAGAAGAGATATGGAAACTTCCATGAGAGTGGAGAGAACCTCCCCATCCTTGCATTATTTTTCATCTCCACATTCTTCTCCTCTCTTAACCACCTCTAATATGGTGATGTGGAAGAAATACCCCTTCTCCAAACAGCCAATCACACTCATTAAAAACAAAAATATGGCTTTTTCCATAACAAAAAATTGAATTAATAAATAAAGAAGCAACATTGTTGCAAATGTTAAACACAGCATAAAAAGAACAGTAAATTAGATGAGGTAGAATATATGTTACCAACTATCCATGATAATCATTCTCTTATGCAGCAGGAGATAGCATGCAAGGAAAGAATACAATTGATGGTACATGCCAGTTGTAGACACTCAGAAGGTGAAAAAGTCACAATCATTTAGCATTTAAGCATCACAGATTGTATTCATGCTCCATTGAACCTTCAGTTATTGGGTGCAGTGTATAGCTTCTGCTTCCTCCTGTTCCTCCCTGTGCCCTAATATTGCTGGTCAGTGCTGCTGGATCCCCCGTTTTCCCTCCTTCTGTGCACTTCTGTCATCCACCCCTCCCTTTCTTCCGTCTGTGTCTGTTGTATTTTGACACTGAACACTCCCTTTCTTCCACTATCTCCCCCTTCCCAGCATGACATGCAATCCACTGACCTTCCTCACAACCATAACACTTTCTCTCATGCTCAATATGGTATACTCATTCAGCTCAAAATATCCTCTGAAGCCCTCTGGGCCACATGACAATGGAGCAGCATGGGGCAGGAGGGGAGGAACAGGAAACACACACAATAGAACAGAGCAGAGGAGAGCCATTCTGCTTCAGCTCCGTCACTTCTGCTAGTTGCTGCACTCCAGTCCTTCCAACTGCAACCAGCAGCAACAGAAGACAAGAGGGGAGAGGAGGAGTGAGAGTGAGCTGTCAGGACAGCAGTCAGCTCTCTGTATCAGCTCTCCCCATCCTGTTGAACCCCCAGCCCATCTACTGCCTGCAATAGAAAACTGGTGAGCCTGACTTCAGTACCAGGAAAAATAGTGTAAACTATTCTAAAGATCAAAATCACAGAGCGTAAAGAAAGACATTATTTAATGGAACATAGCTAAAAATCTGCTTAATTTTTTGAAGGGGTTAATAAAGATGTGGATAAAGGTGAACCGGTAGATGTAGTGTATTTGGATTTTCAGAAGGTGTTTGACAAAGTCCCTTATGAGAGGCTTCTAAGAAAACTAAAATGTCATGGAAAGGGGGTGATATACTTTCATGATTATAAACTGGTTAAAAGACAGGAAACAGAGAGTAGAATTAAATAGTTTTCTCAATGGAAAAATCAAACAGTGTAGTGCCTCAGGGATCTGTTCTTGGACTGGTACTTTTCAATATGGGGCGGATTTTCAGAGCCCTGCTCGCGTAAATCCGCCCAAAACCGGGCGGATTTACGCGAGCAGGGCCCTGCGCGCCGGGAAGCCTATTTTACATAGGCCTCCCGGCGCGCGCAGAGCCCCGGGACTCGCGTACGTCCCGGGGTTCTCGGAGGGGGGCGTGTCGGGGGGCGGGGCCGGAGCGCGTGGCGTTGCGGGGGGCGTGTCGGCAGCGTTTTGGGGGCGGGTACGGGGCGTGGCTACGGCCCGGGGGCGTGGCCGCGCCCTCCGTACCCGCCCCCAGGTCGCGGCCCGGCGCGCAGCAGGCCCGCTGGCGCGCGGGGATTTACGTCTCCCTCCGGGAGGCGTAAATCCCCCGACAAAGGTAAGGGGGGGGGTGTAGACAGGGCCGGGTGGGTGGGTTAGGTAGGGGAAGGGAGGGTAAGGTGAGGGGAGGGCAAAGGAAAGTTCCCTCCGAGGCCGCTCCGATTTCGGAGCGGCCTTGGAGGGAACGGGGGGAGGCAGCGCGGCTCGGCGCGCGCAGGCTATACAAAATCGATAGCCTTGCGCGCGCCGATCCAGGATTTTAGTGGATACGCGCGGCTCCGCGCGTATCTACTAAAATCCAGCGTACTTTTGCTTGAGTCTGATGCGCAAGCAAAAGTAGGCTGATCGCGCTTCTTTTAAAATCTACCCCTATGTATATAAATGATCTGAAAAATATGACGAGTGAGGTAATCAAATTTGCAGTTGATACAAAATTATTCAAAGCAGTTAAAATCACATGTGGATTGTATTAAATTGCAGGAGGACCTTGCAAGACTGGAAGATAGAGCATCCAAACAGTAGATGCAATATAATGTGGACAAGAACAGGGTGATGCATATAGGGAAAAATAACCCATGCTGTAGTTACACGATGTTAAGTTCCATATTAGGAGCTACCACCCAGGAAAAAGATCTAGGCATCATAGTGGATAATACATTGAAATCTTTGGCTCAATGTGCTGTGGCAGTCAAAAAAGCAAACAGAATGTTAGGAATTATTAGGAAGGGAATGGTGAATAAAACAGAAAACGGCATAATGCCTCTGTATCACTCCATTTTGAGACCGTTCCTTGAGTACTGTGTATAATTCTAGTCGCCACATCTCAGAAAAATATATAATTGCACTGGAGAAGGTAAAGAGAAGGGCGACCAAAATGATAAAGGGGGTGAAATAGCTCCACTATGAGGAAAGGCTAAAAAGGTTAGGGCTGTTCAATTTTGAGAAGAGACAGCTGAGGGGGGATATGATAGAGGTCTATAAAATCATTAGAGTTCTAGAATGGGTAAATGTGAATTGGTTATTTACTCTTTCAGATAATAGAAGTACTAGGGGGCACTCCATGAAGTTAGCAAGTAGCACATTTAAAACAAATTGGAGAATATTCTTTTTCACTTAATGCAAAATTAATCTCTAGAATCTGTTGCCAATGGATATGGTTAGGGCAGTTAGTGTAGCTCGGTTTAAAAAAGGATTGAATAAGTTCCTGAAGAAGTCCATTAACTGCTATTAATCAAGTTGAGTTAGGGAATAGCCAGTGCTATTACTGGAATTAGTAGCATGCAATCTAGTTAATGTTTAGATACTTGTCATGTGCTTGTAACCTGCATTGACCACTGTTGGAAAAATAATGCTGGGCTTGATGAACCCTTAGTCTGATTCAGTATGGCAACTTCTTATGGTCTGCTGTCTGGAGGGAAGGAACTGGAGTGTACATTATTCCAAGCCCAAAAGCTTACTATGCTCCCAAGACTTGGAATTCGGCTGGCAGCAGAGGAGTCACCCAAAGCTCCAAGCAGTCAGAATAATTTGTTGCAATGAAAAGAGGGTCAATGCTGAAAAGAATTAAAAGGAAGGGGGAGGGAAGGGCATGAATGTAGTTGATGAATACTTAACAAGACAGTCTAGTTCGTGTGTGTTGGGGGAGATGAGGGTGTGAGTGCTTGAAGAAGAAGCAGTACAAGAGGAGGTGAATGTTTCTGGGTGTAGTAGTGTAAAAAGGACTGAATGTTGTGAGAATTAGGAGGAAAATCACAAGGAAGAAATTATGTTGTGGGTGGATGAAGTGTGAACATTGTTTCCTTCCTCGTCTCCCTAAAGTCAGAAATGCAAATTGGACTGTCTGGCAACTTATTCCTCTCAAGATCCATGCTGCCAACTGTTCTGCAATAGATGTAAGAGGACTAGAAGTTGGATGGGGGGAATAGAGAGAGGGAGAAAGGGCAGGGATAGGGTGTTGTGTGAGAGCCATGTAGTGAGGGGATATGGCATGGAGAAGGCATAAGAGAGCCAGAAGTGGGGGTAAAAGGGGTTCAAAGAAAAGGTAAAGGTAATAAGGGAGTGTGAAAGGCTGGGGTTATGGTGGGGTGAGGGAGTTCATATTTATTTATTTATTTATTTTTTATTTTTATATACCGACCTTCTTGTATAAAATGCAAATCAGGCCAGTTTACAGTGAAAGCTGAACAAGCAGGAAATATAATTCCTTAGTCTAATACATTGAACTTCTAGAACAGAAAAAGTATAAAAAGCAAGATGTTAGACAGTTTAATAAAGGTTAATTAAATACCAAACATAACTAAACTTATTTTACAAGAAACACGAAGGTTAGCACGAAGAGGAGCACAAAGGGGAGAGCCCCTTTGACGCGCCCCTTCGGCGCGCGACGCCCGGCGCGCAACGCCCGATGGAACTGCGTCTTTTACCGGCTCTGCCGCTGGCGTGATGATGTCATTGTGGGCGGGTCTCATTTTTTCTGAGGACTCCCGCTGTTGATAGTTTCATGGCGATTTTTCATATGTGCAAGAAAGCCAGCAGTGTTAATTGATGGGGGTGAAAAAACATAAATGCTGTCAGTTTGAGGCAGAAGTAGAGATGAAGGGGGTGTTAGTGAGGGTAAAAGGGGAGAGAGATTGAGAATGGGTAACAGAAAACCATATGTAATGTAGGGGTAAAGAAAGGTGAAAGAAAGCCAGAAGTAGTAGAAAGGGAGAAAGAGGGCAACAGACTCAGAAGGAGTGATGGAGCAGGGAGGAAGAATGGAAACCAGAAATGTGATTGGGATGGAGGAGTAAGAGAGCCAGAGTGGTGACTGAGAGGGAGAAGGGTTTGAGAGACAAACATGGGGGGGGGGGGGCAGTACAAGAGGGGATGAATGCTTCTGAGGGGATTGATGTGAAAAGGGGTTACATTCTAGGGAAGAAGGGTTAAGTTGTAAAAGCCAGAAAGGGTGATGGCAGAAAGTACTATATACAAAAGAGCCAGAAAGGGCAGTGCAGGGGATGAGTCAAAGGAAGACAGAGGAGACAGAAAAAGAGATGAGGTGGGAGCAGGGAAGGCATGGGTGATAAGCAGAAGGTGAGAACTAGGCAAAGAAGCACAAGGGGTGGAGAGGAAGATGTTAATGTTGGGGTCACCAAGCCCCTGTCATTGTTCTTGTGGAAATTGGGAATGTTTTCCTGGAGTTGCCAAGAGAGCAATTAGAAGTGACAGGGTGGGTGATTCAGAGAGAGACTGATGGGGGACAAGAGAGATTGAGAGGGAAGTGGACATTGAACAGAGTCTGGGGAAGAAAAAAGAGGAAAATGCTGATCAGAGACAGGTGGGGTCAAGGTGAGAGCATTGAATGATGCTGCTACAGACAGGAAGGGGGAATTGAGAGGTATCTGTGGGAGGATTGAGAAACTGGTGGGGGCAAGATAGTGGGACTTTAGAGAGACACTGGTAGGGACAAGTTGGGGGACTGAGAGACTGATGGGGTCATGGGAGAGAGAGAGAGAGAGAGAAAAATTGTGCAGAACATGGGGAGAAGAGAAAGGGAGATGCTGGTCAGAGACAGGTGGGGACAGGATGAGAGGTTTGAGAGAGATACTGGTGAGGGCATGGTGAGAGGATTGTGAAAGACTAATGTTGATAAGGTACGGGAATTGAGAGGGAGGAGAGAGAGAGAGAGACTGGTGGGGACAGGGTTGGCAAGTTGAGAGTGAGAGAGAGACTGTTGGAAGGGGGATTTCTCCCCCCCCCCCCACACACACACACTCATCTTTTGAGAACGTGATGCTCTTTGGTATTGTGCATTCTCATTCCTTGGCCCTTGGTGTGTGAAAGGTTGGTCACCCCTTCAGTAAAGGAAACAGGATGCACAAAAGACAACACAACACACTTTTATTCAACAATCATTTTTTTCTCTTCTTAATTGAAATACCACTCCTGAGCCCAGTTTCTCTTCCTATTCTGAATCTGCAGCACTAACAAGAGCGAGTGCTTCCCTCCTTATATGTTTCGGAGAAATGGGGAGAAGCTACGTATTTGCAAAATAGCTTGCCACAGCTATTTTGCACATACGTAGTATCATCATGCTTCCCCAGTGTTGTACACATTCAATTTTTTAGTGTTCATGATAAAAAGTTTGCATTAATTTGGTCACTTTTTTCTTTTTTCAATCCCTAGCTCTGTATATTATCTAACAGGTCAATTTTAAAAGCGTTTCTCATGCAAAAATGCAGGCCGCGTGCAAGCTACACAGATTTTAAAAAGCCGCAAAATGTGTGCATATGTACCCGGGCATGCATGAGCAATTAGGGGTGTAAAAAGGATAGGGCATGGGTGTTCCAGAGCAGGGACAATACTTGCACATGTAACTCCAAATTTTAAAACTGAAAACCAAAGCGTGTGTACACAAGATATCCGTGTAACTTTACTGCTGTGCCTGATGAAAAGTCTGTAGATCTCGAATTGTTCGACTTAGAGAACAGAGTGAGGGGTCCGGGTCAACTGGGCTGCGTGCAGGATGAAGACTCAGAGGGGTCTGAAAGACCTCGCTATTAACTGGACAAACTGGCGGACTAATTGGAAAACTGGGAATGAGCCTCATGTGAGCATGTTTTAAAATTTGCTGACATAGCATGTAAACGCCAACATGAAGACACTTGCACGCTAGCTGTGCTTGAGTAACCTTTTAAAATTAGGAGCCTACCTATGTGCAGTTGGTATATTTTTAAAACATATGTGCTTATATGGGTGCACTTGGGCTTGTTTTAAAATTACCATGTATAAGGTAAATTTGATAACCTGCATGTTGGCGTCCATGTGAGCGCGGTTCCTGGCACGCACATAGACACACAGATTTTATAGTATGCGCGAGTCAACGGGACAGCGCCTTAATGGCACTGTCCCATCCATGCCCCTTCCAGACCCCGCTTCCAGCCCACCCCTTTTTGGGCAGGTCTTTCTTCGGTGTGGACCAGGAGATGCACACGTGGCCCAGCAACGCTCGTGTCTCCCGGTTTTAATGTGCGCCAGGTTTTTTAATCATCCCATATGTGAATAGCATGTTATATGCAACTTTAGTGTGCATACTAAACATCTGGTACATTTTAAAAGGAATGCATGTGTGCCCATAAACGTGCATATTGCAGCGCAAGCAAAAATACACCTCATTTTATAAAGTACATGCGTAGCATTTAAAATACTGTGGTTACACGTACTTCTACAGACTTTACATTCAAATCTGTGTGAGAGAGAGAGAGAGTGAGACTCTGCATAGGGTCACTCTGTTACTCTATATAGGTAGCATTGTAGAGGGGAACTTTGAATCGGGGTGCGTTTTTGGGAGGTGGGTTGAGGTTAGGAGGGCGTTGTTACAGACACATTCAAAGGTATTCAGAGTAAAACTGACAGAATTGTAGCCCTTATAAGCAATAAGGACTATAATTGTTTACTGACATCAGTAAAGAATTCCTGTGCCTCATGAGGAGCAGCAGCAAAGTAACGCAGGCAACATATGCACATAGCCTTTGCAAAATTTGTGGTTATGAGCATCAGTCTTGCGAATGCCCATCACCTGCCTCTTTCCCTGTGCCTTATTCTGAGCGTGCATACATGCATATACACGCACCCTTTCCGGCTTCTTAAAATTTGCATTGCTCGCGGCCCACATACGCACAGATGTGGCTGTTTTTGCACGAGCAGCACTTTTAAAATCTCTCTCGCTCACTCTCTCTCTCTTCTCTCTCTCTCTATATATATACTGCAAACAAATACAAAATTTTACTTTATTTTGCTTTTATTTATCATACGGGAGAACTTATGGCTGTTATATGTTTCTCAGATTATAAATGTAAATGTACATATTTATATTTGGAATGATTTATATTAGTTTTGCTGATCATCTTATCTTTAGGTGATGCTTTTATCTTTATATTTAGTCATGTATACAGTTTTATGACACAACTTACAATAATATAAATTGAAGGAAACCACAGTTGTGAGCCTCAGAATATGATTAGAACGTCATTGTTTTTTTTATTTTGGTGAATGTTTTACTTCATTATAGAAACTTCAATTTCAATCTCCTACTGCTTGAGTTTAACACTAGTTTAGGAAGACCAGATGTCTCAAAATTGGGATTTATTGCCCTTACAGTTGTCAAATAAAAAACCAGATGTACAAAATACTCTCTCTCACTTTATATCCTTGGAAATACTATTTAGTACATCTGGCTTTCTAAATTATAAATTCAATATAGCAATATATCTAGCAGTATAACTGGGTTGAGATTAGAAAAAAAAAATACTGTGGAGTAGCAACATTGATGTTGCACACAAGTATCACTGTGAAGATAGTTCACAGATCTCTGTGTGTACCATGGTTCTTTGTATGACAGCTAATTCATGGGATATTGACATTTATGGACAGATGTACTAAAGTGTGATACTTCTGGTAAGTTACAATGGGTGAATTGCCAAAATTATTCCGCAAAAATGAAGATAAGATTCATGCCATGTACAAAGGTGAAATGAAAAAATACAGCCTGACATTCTAAACTCACATTAAGGAACAACAGTTATTTATCCCACTATAAAAGTAAATACTGCATGGTATTTTGATCAAGAGAGACCTATGAAATAAAGTAGGAAACCAAATTTCTTCAAGAAAAGTATGTAAGTCAGGCCTTCACAGTTTCACTTTTAGTGCTGCAAAGAGGTTGTGGAGCCTGGCACAGAGGATAATTTTGTATTTGTGGAAATATGGAGAGGAAATACTGTTTCTGAATGTTATGTCTAATTCTCTAATGTTTTCCTATTCTTTTAGGCTTATCTTTCTCTGGCTGTATTCAAATGCAATTTAAAAACTCACCATTTTGAAGCTGCTTTTAAATCCTAAGGACTTCTCTATAACACGTAAATACATGTCCCATATGTATGCTTGACTTGATCAGATTAGATTGCAGTGATGTGCAGGGCTTAAATTTTTGTTCTGGTTTGTTTTTACATTGTGGGAGATGATGGTTCATTTTTCAGTTTGTTTATTGGTTTTTTTTTGTTTTATCAATTCATTTCAGTTCCTGAATTAAAAATAAAAACAATATAAGAAGAATTTTAAAAGCTGGGCTTGTGCCAAAATTGGGAGGTGTGTGAGCATGGAGAACATTTGCATGTTCACCCAATTTTAAAAGCCTCCCACATCCAAAGGAACATCTCCTGATATGTGAATTTCTCACTTCAAACAAAAAAAGGGGCATGCTGTGAGTGGGGTATGGGCATTCTGAGATGGAGCCAAGATGTGTGCATGCAAGTACCTATGCATCTGGGCATGCACCCGGGTCCAGTGCCACCTAAGTTTACTTCTGCTATGGAGGAGGTGTAAGTTAAAAAAAAAAAATTACAGGCATCCCTGATGGGTTTAAGGGATCTGGGGTAACTTGGGGGGTACAGGATAAAGAACTAGGAGGGTTTGGAGGTCCTAGGTCTAGATTGGGTGAACTGGTGGATGAACCGGTGAAACTGGTCATGGCGTGGTCACGTGCCTGTGATGAAATTCCCCCACTTGCACATCTCAAACCTGACTTTACACGGCTGTGATCTCCCACTTGCAAAACTGGGCACATATATATGTATGCCTAGGCTATTTTATAACGTGTGCGGATATGTGTGAGCATGTTATAAAATGGCATCTCTGGGCGTGTCGATGCACACGTGTACATTTGCAATCACACACTCGTTTGAAAGTTACCATCATTATGTTCAACCCCCTCCCTAACAAAAATAAACAAAATAGGCCAGCCAAGGCCATCTAATCCACCTCCCAACTGACAAACAGAAAATCCGGGGCCAGACCCTTCTTAGCTGTCCTCTCCGGCCCCAGCCAGGGTCTCCCCAGGCCTCTCCAACTCTCACTACTGCTGCTAAGTCACTCCTACCCTCACTCTGCTCTTTAAAAATTATGCTGGTGGCCTGCTGGAATGTGCCAAAGTGACGTCACTTTGGTGTCTATCAGTGACAGCTGGCACCATTTTCTTCCATGGTTTTGTGCTTGTTGGGGAAGAGGGGTCAGGTGGGCTTCCTGAAAGGGCCTGGATTCAGAATTTATTTAGCAAATTTGGGGTTTGGGGGTAGGGAGGCTTCTTGTATGAAAAGGCCACAATGTTTGTTTTATCTTTTGGAAGTTTTCGGGGAGGAGGAAGGGATTTGGGTGCTATATCTATATTACTTTTTAATTTTATTGAATTTACATCAATAACATAAAATCTCAATGACATTACAAGAAATTATTCTGAGATTGCCAAATTAGTCAAATCACATTAGTAAGTATTATATCAATTAAACCCCTAATGCCCCTAATAAGGACGGTGGTGGATACATACAGAAAAGCTCCAAATAAAAGGAGAAAAGAAACATCAGCAAAAAAAAAGAAACTGAAAAAAATCCCAGTAGTGGGGAGCAAATTACATCTTAATTAGCCAACAACACAGCCCTAATATTGACCAAACCCATTCACAATTATCCATTCTTTTCTGAGAGAAATGTTTCTCAATGTAGTGGGTCAGAAAAAAACAAACTTTATCAATTTTAGTTGCATGGTTGGGTAGAGGATTAGGCTAGTAGACCCACTGGGATTTTATTTCCTAGTTCAACCAATTAATCAGCAATATAGTTTGAATATAGCTGGTTAAGGTAAAGTTACCTAGGTATATGTACCTAGATAATTTTAACCCTGCTATGAGGCATATTCAGACTTATCCAAATAACTTATCTGGCTAACTCTGAATATCAGAGCTAACCAGATAAGTTGTCCGGCTAAGTTAAGTCTGCCCCCAGAATGCCTCCAATTTATCCAGAAACATTTTATCTGTCTAAATCAATAAGCAAATAAAAAGAGCCCGAGACTCCATAAGGGAGCAGGGCACAATGTGGGCGGAGAAGGCAAGGTGGGTGGGAGCCAAAGGAGGAGGCAGGCCCAGCAGTGCCTGGGTAGAAAAGAGGAAGCACAGCGCGTTGGTCCCCTTTTCGGCCAGGCACCGCTGGGTTACTTTCGTTTTCATCATCAGGCTGTGTTACAGCTTTCTGCTTGCTGCCGTGTGACCGGCAATTTTTTCATTTCCGGGGACTCGCGCAGAGCTGGGCTGGCAGTAGCAGGAAGGGGAGATCAGCTCTGAGTCTGCGACGTCCTCGTGGCTTTTAGTTTCGCTTTCACAATCTTTGCAGGAGAGCATCAGCAAGGAGCCAGCTTAAACAGGGGAGAAAGAACAGCCCGTATAATCCCTGCAGGAAGCAGAGCATCAGCATGGGCCAGTGGCCTTCTATGTTTAAAGGGCCAGTGGTATAGAAACCAATGAAGTTGCAGGAAAACCCCTGACCGGCCGGACAGCAGCACCAGGAGCTTTTATTTGCAGCGGCACATAGGGCACCTACAAGGAAAGAAGAAAAGCCCCATACAAGCTCTGCAGAGCTGCACTATTACAGATTGGGGAGAGAGAGAATCCACGGAGAGCAAGGGAGAGAAATAGAAGCCCCAGGGGATCTCCCATCTGCTGCACCTACCCATTATTTCATAGTACTGTGACTATAAAAAAAATGGGGCGGATTTTCAGAGCCATGCTTGCCGGTAAGCCTATTTTGCATAGGCCTACCGGCGCGCGCAGAGCCCCGGGACTCGCGTAAGTCCCGGGGTTTTCGGGGGGGGGGGCGTGTTGGGGGGCCGTGTCGGGGGGCGGGCCCGAACCGCGCGGCGTTTTCGGGGCGTGTCGGGAGCGTTCCGGGGGCGGGCCCGGGGGCGTGGCTGCGGCCCGGGGGCATGGCCGCGCCCTCCGGACCCACCCCTAGATCACATCCCGGCGCGCTAGCGGCCCGCTGGCGCGCGGGGATTTACTTCTCCCTCCGGGAGGCGTAAATCCCCCAACAAAGGTAAGGGGGGGTTTAGACAGGGCCGGGCGGGTGGGTTAGGTAGGGGAAGGGAGGGGAAGGTGAGGGGAGGGCAAAAGAAAGTTCCCTCCGAGGCCGCTCCGATTTCGGAGCTGCCTCGGAGGGAACGGGGGTAGGCTGCGCGGCTCGGCACGCGCCGGCTATACAAAATCGATAGCCTTGCGCGCGCCGATCCCGGATTTCAGCGGATACGCGTGGCAACGTGCGTATCTACTAAAATCCAGCGTACTTTTGTTTGCGCCTGGAGCGCCAACAAAAGTACGCCTATTCGCGGTTTTTGAAAATCTACCCCAATATATATATATATAATTTTTGCATAAATGCCCAGCGGGCCATGCTTTATAGCTGTTTGCATGGATGTTGAAGGATGCTTAATATTGCATCACATTAAAGTTTTAAAAGGGCCTTGCATGTTGCCTTACATCTTTAAAGGACCAGCATCCCATGCTTTATATTGCATATTGCCGAAAACATTTAAAAGGCCAGTGTTTTCCTGCTTAATATTGCATATTGCATAAATTGTTTAAAGGGCCAGCGGCTCATGCTTAATATTTCATATCGCACTAAATGTTGCATATAGCCATTTGGGACTGTGGCACAGGCTCTATGAATAAAAAAAAATAATAATTAAAATAAAATAAAATCTTTCAAAGGGAGAATGATAGCTGTAAGCATACAGACCAGCGGTTGTCTTTGCTCTTCTCTTTGTGACAAAGTTCAAAGAAATAATCCTAAATTGTTATTTTATGGGGAAAGATGAGTAGAAGGGAGAGGTGCATATGGGCACATGCATATGGGCACATGGCGGTGGCCAATCTAGTGCAGGCACATGGTGGTGGCCATGATAGTGCGGGCACATGGCGGCGGCCATTTTCAAGGCACATGGTGGTGGCCATGTTGGTAAGGGCACATGGCGGCAGCCATGTTGGTAAGGGCACTTAGGTGCACATATGCATCTATTAATAGGATAATAATAAAAAATAAAAAATAAATACAACTTTTAGGGTAATCCACATTTGTTTGCAGTTATACCTTGTTCGCTTGCTGCTAATTTTCTTATTGCCTTCCAGCTTCCCAAATCATGGCCCCTATCAGACAGGATCGGTGACATGCTAAAAAGACTTCATCGAGTCTTACATAAAAAAAACCCCTGCCACAGGAGATGATGTTGAATGAGGCAATAATCTCAAACTCAGAGCCAAGGGTTCAAAGTAGGAGCAGAACCCTGTGGCAATCATCTGAAGTGCAGCACAGATGACAGAGGGCCACCAAGCCAAAAAGCAGATAAGATGGCTCCTCGACACCAACGGACCACACCGACAGGGAACAGCTGTTAGCTGAGATATGGGAACAAGCAGTGACCCATGGGACAGATTGGGTCAGGCAGCATATGTTGACAGTTAACCCCTCAACATCCCGTGAAAAAAACCCTGGATTGTCCAAGAAGATTCCAGGATCCTACAAGAAGGTATCATCTGGAACATCCTTTGAACAAAATACGGCGGGTCTAGACTCTATAGCAGCAGCAGCGGACTCTCGTCAAAGTCAGACTACAGCCTCACATCAAAAAACCTCAAGGCACCGGCAGCCTCCACGGTCAGCGACACCTCGCAGAGGAATTCCTAGAGCCACCATTGAAGAATCAGTACCTCTGGCGGCGGTGAGAAGTGGGATGAGCCATCAGAACTCAAGAAGAGGTAAGCCCACCATTGACTCTGACACTGGTCTGTCGTCATCGAACTGCAGTGACAATGAGATGGCTCTGGCCAGGGCTATAAATACTGCGATTAAGTCCTACAAAATAAAATGGTTATCTGGGCACAGAGGTTCAGCTGCAACTGTTTGGGACGCTGACCCTGTAATCAACTTACTAGCCCCTGTTGACATAGCGGCCCCTATTGCGAACATGCTACCTGAGCTACCTGACCCAAGTTTAGTCACACTCGCCCCTAATGCGATCCCACTTCCTCAACTTCTTGACCCAAGCATGAATATGCTCGCCCCCTTGCCATTGCCCCCCATTACTGCCATTCCAGCCACTGTTGCTGTATCGCAAGTTACTGCACTCCCCGTTGCTGAGGAAGTTTTATGCGGTGTAACTTCTTTAGCACACAGCATCCCCCTGCCAGTCAAGAATAAAATATGGAATCATGAGTTTGACATATTTTCCCTACTAATAACAGATTTGGATGGTGAACCAGAAAAAGGTGGATCGAGCGAAGGTCAAGACAAGCGACCCAAAATTCCCAAGAATATCCACAATTGGATCAAGGTGTTCCACATTTTTATGAGCGTCATTTTAGACCGCGAGCCTGAGCAGTCCCCTTTTCTCATTCGGTACATCGATACCATAATGAAAGCTCAGAAGTGGGGTGGTTGGGCTTGGCAAAATTATGACATCAGATTTAGAAAAAGTATGGTGCAGGATTGTGCAATTTCTTGGAAGCATAGATTATTGAATCTATGGTTAGACGAAATTTCACTCCATAAATCCACTTGGCAGGATAGATCCCTGTCATTCCCGGGCAATACTCGAGATAGGAGTTCTTTTCAAGGCGGTGGGAGGCGTGATTTGTGCAGACAGTTCAACGCCCACTACTGCACATTAGAGATGTGCATTTGTTTATCACAAATTAGGCAATTTCAACAAAATTGCCTAGTTCGTCGTGGATCGGGGGCCCCGAACCCTGAGACTAATTTTCCCCGAACTAGGAGGAAAATTAGTTTTTCGGGTTTGTACAAAAAACCACCCCAAGCATTAAAATTAATTGTAATACAACACCCCCCCCCCCCCATCTTGATCCCTCCCCAAAACTTACTAACATCCCTGGTGGTCCAGTGGGGTCCCGCACGGGATTTCTCCCTCCGTGCTGTCTGACTTTCGGGCCTGCCTCGATCAAAATGGCGCCAATAGCCTTTGCCCATACTATGTCACAGGGACTACCGGTGCCATTGGTCAGCCCCTGTCACATGGCCATCGGAGCCATCTTGTGCTCCTCCCATGTGACAGGGGCTGACCAATGGCACCGGTAGCCCTGTGACATAGTATGGGCAAAGGTTATCGGCACCATTTTGATTACTGGGGCCAATGGTCTGAGTGCAGGAGGTTGCTCCCGGACCCCAAGACTTGCCAAGTCCATGGTGGTCCAGCAGGGGCTACTGGTGCCATTGGTTTGTAATCCATGAAAGTACATCACCACCTATCCCATGACTTTTTACTTTTCCTAGAAGCCTCTCATGAGGAACTTTGTCAAACGCCGTCTGAAAATCCAAGTACACTACATCTACCGGTTCACCTTTATCCACATGTTTATTAACTCCTTCAAAAAAGTGAAGCAGATTTGTGAAGCAAGACTTGCCTTCGGTAAAGCCATGCTGACTTTGTTCCATTAAATGATGTCTTTCTATACGTTCTGTGATTTTGATGTTTAGAACACTTTCCACTATTTTTCCTGGCACTGAAGTCAGGCTAACTGATCTGTAGTTTCCTGGATCGCCCCTGGAGTCCTTTTTAAATATTGGGGTTACATTAACTATCCTCCAGTCTTCAGGTACAATGGATGATTTTAATGATAGGTTACAAATTTTTACTAATAGGTATGAAATTTCATTTTTTAGTTCCATCAGAACTCTGGGGTGTATACCATCCAGTCCAGGTGATTTACTACTCTTCAGTTTGTCAATCAGGTCTACCACATCTTCTAGGTTCACCATGATTTGGTTCAGTCCATCTGAATCATTACCCATGAAAACCTTCTCCAGTACGGGTACCTCCCCAACATCCTCTACAGTAAACACCAAAGCAAATAAATCATTTAATCTTTCCGTGCTGGCCTTATCTTCTCTAAGTGCCCCTTTAACCCCTCGATCATCTAATGGTCCAACTGACTCTCTCACAGGCTTTCTGCTTCGGATATATTTTAGAAAGGTTTTACTGTGAGTTTTTGCCTCTACGGCCAACTTCTTTTCAAATTCTCTCTTAGCCTGTCTTATCAATGTCTTGCATTTAACTTGCCAACATTTATGAATTATCCTATTTTCTTCTGTTGGATCCTTCTTCCAATTTTTGAATGAAGATCTTTTGGCTAAAATAGCTTCTTTCACCTCCCCTTTTAACCATGCTGGTAATCGTTTTGCCTTCTTTCCACCTTTCTTAATGTGTGGAATACATCTGGACTGTGCTTCTAGGATGGTGTTTTTTAACAATGACCACGCCTCTTGCACACTTTTTCTTTTGTAGTTGCTCCTTTCAGTTTTTTTTTTAAACTATTTTTCTCATTTTATTAAAGTTTCCCTTTTGAAAGTTTAGCACGAGAGCCGTGGATTTGCTTACTGCCCCGCTTCCAGTCATTAATTTAAATTTAATCATATTATGATCACTATTGCCAAGCGGCCCCACTACCATTACCTCTCTTACCAAATCCTGTGCTCCACTGAGAATTAGATCTAAAATTGCTCCCTATCTCGTCGGTTCATGAACCAATTGCTCCATAAAGCTATCATTTATTTCATCCAGGAACTGTATCTCTCTAGTGTGTCCCGATGATACATTTACCCAGTCAATATTGGGGTAATTGAAGTCTCCCATTATTACCAATTTGGTTAGCTTCCCTAATTTCTCTTAGCATTTCACTGACAGTCTCACCATCTTGACCAGGTGGACGGCAGTATCCTCCTATCACTATAGTCTTTCTTGACACACAAGGGAGTTTTACCCATGAAGATTCAATTGTGCATTTAGTCTCATGCAAGATGTTTATTCTGTTGGATTCTATGCCATCCCAGACATAAAGCGCTACACCACCTCCCGGGTGCTCCTCTCTGTTATTGCGATATAATTTGTTCCCCGGTATAGCACTGATCCATTGGTTGTCCTCCTTCTATCATGTCTTTGAGATGCCAATTATGTCTATGTTATCATTCACTGTTATACATTCTAATTCTCCCATCTTACTTCTTAGATGTCTGGCATTAGCATATAAACATTTCAAAGTTTGTTTTTTGTTTGTATTTTCATTATGCTTTTTAATTGATAGGGATAAGTTAGAATTTTTTAGCTCAGATGAGTTTTTAGTTACAGGCACTTGGACTACTTTTCTTATTATTGGAACCTCACTGTCAGGATGCTCTAATTCTAATGCATCATTAGTATCCTTTGAAGATGCCTCTCTCCGAACCATGCTCTGCTGAGCGACTGTTGGCTTTCCCCTTTCTTCTAGTTTAAAAGCAGAGATCCAGCTCATCATCACTGGATTTAAGAAAACATTTCTAAACTTCCACTTCTTTTAAAATTCTAAATCAAGGTGTACTATATGTAAATATTAGGCATATAGGGTAAATGGGCCAGAAATTATTTCTCTACATCTTTTTGCAACATTGCTTATCATAAAGGTAGGACAACATTTATTTATTTAACACCATCAATATAAGCTACTAATGGACTCTACATGTCAAGACATTAACATTGAATATTTTTCCATTCTTTCCCAAAGGTCCATATACATGTATTTGGGCCTTACACATTCAACTTAAAGACAACATTAAAGACCTTGTCATATGGTTAGACAATGAACTAAACTACAAAAAACACATTACAACAAGAACAAAAGAAGGCTTCCATAAACTCCAAATACTCAAGCACCTAAAACCGATGCTTCACCTCCACGATTTCAGAACCGTCTTACAAGCCCTCATCTTTTCCAGTCTGGACTACTGCAACTCTCTCCTGATAGGTCTACCTAAAACGACCTTAAAACCACTGTAGCTACTTCAGAATGCCACTGCCAGAGTCCTGACTGGTAAAAGAAATTCTGACCACATAACCCCCGTACTCAACAATTTACATTGGCTACCGGTAAAGAAAAGAATAGAGTTCAAAGTCCTTACAATTCTACCCAAGACAATTCATAAAGTAGACTACACAGCCCTGGGCAATATCATACATATACATAGGTCACTACGTACGACAAGGTCAACAAGTAAACTTCATCTAGATGTTCCATCTCTACCACAAGCCAAATTGTCCTCCACAAGAAACAGAGCTATCTCCATCATTGGCCCGAAATTATGGAACTTGTTACCTCATCACCTGAGCTCTCAAGAAAACTTTAAATCTTTTAAAAAAGATCTTAAAACTTGGCTACTCAGCCAAACACTCAAAGGCAGTATAGGATAAGACTTCAGTCCACACCCTTGGCGTGTCCCACCTTGGCCATGCAATCTCCCTCCAACGACTACCACTCTGACTCACAGAAACCTTCTTGATTTTTCTCTGTATCAGCTATCCCCTTACATGCTTTGAGCACAGGTATATACCTAACTATATTGTATTTATTGATTGATATTAATTTATTGTTCAGAACCAATTTCTGTTTTTTTCTTTTAAATGCTTTAAATGTAACAGGTTTTTGTAATTGTAAACCGGAGTGAAGGCAATTTCTGTTATACCTTGGTATATATAAAAAAAAATGCTAAAATAAAAATCATGTCCTCTTTTGCAACTGGGTTTCAGGTCATGCTAGAGCTGGTTTCTACTGCAATGATGGATATTGAGGATGAAGTTAAGGAATTTTAGCAGTGTGACCTGGAGGTCTCCAATCTAGTCCAGAGCGATTCCCATCAGAACTCAGAGAATGAGAATCCACAGAGAATGAGGATAATTCAGTAGCCCGACACCTATTCCTCTTACTATGTCTTTTCTAAGCCCACAACACCACTGCTATAATCCCATCCAGCTGCCTTCTAGCCTCTACAAGAGCCTAAGATCCTCATGGTACTTGACAAAGATGGAAGTACTTTCAAGATTAGGCTCAGAAGGGTAAAATAAAAAGCATGCGTCTGAGAAAAGAAATCCAGCAGTTGAATGAAAATATTTCTGCTGTGTACACTCCTCACCAAAATGACTGACCACTTGTAGACAATATGGAACAACATTGTCTCCTCAATGTATGACTAAGAGACTATAATAAGGAAGAGCATAGAGACTTCACTCCCATTTATACCCAATGGAGTCCCCTTCTAAACTATCACCCAGGATTACACTCATCAAGGAGCAGCCAAGGACACCAAGCCCCAAAACCAAATGTGGTCAGGGTGAGTCTACAATTCAAAAATGCCCTTATGGCTGAAAAGAGGCAACTTTCCTGTGAGAACCCATGTGTTCATGCAAGTTAAAACACTGTAATACAGATATTATCTAATACAGTCTAGGTATGATACTTGTTATTTGCATGTTCATTAGCATTACTGTAAAAATGTAAAACAAATGCAAATGACCCCTCAAAATTATGCAAGCATCTATATATATTTTATATATATATTATTGCATAATATCTATATAAATGTATAGATATTATGCAATATCTATACATTTTTAAAGTGATCCATTTAAGGCAGGAAATATAGCTACACCTCAAGAGGTGTAACTAGCTTTTCTAATGGTGGCTCACATTAATACGTACCACCAGAATAACTTTGAAACATAATTATATTGCTGTGCAGCCACCCCCAATATAATACCCTCTTCAACTAAGACTCAAATTGATCTCCTGGGCCTATGAAACTCTACTTGCAAATCACACCTTGGGCTTATAAATTTCCCATCTCCCCAATTCATCAATCTTCAAATACCTTCACATACCTCAGAACACAATCATTCTTTGTCACGTGGGTCAGAGTTTCAGCAATGACATTCTGAGACTAGCAGTAAAGGAGTTTAATACACTATTTACATCAATGTAGGTTACAATATACTTTTATACTTTAGTTGGATATTTTTTTTTGCTTCCATAGCAGCTTTGTTCATAGTCCTTAGATGTTCAGCTTTTAATGAAGATTTGCAAAATGAAACACTAAAGAGTAATAATAAACTGCATACAGGTTGCTCTTATTGCATGTGAGAGTTCTGCTAGAGAGAAATTACAAATTTGTGACAGGAAATAAACTAACATACTGCATCGCAATCTATCAGACTAGACCACACCATAAGGCCATTCTACCTTGATTTCTTGATGAGACTAAATATCAATTATAATTATGTAGGTGACTCCACTGGAGAATCTTCACCATTGCCAACACACCTGTCTTTTAAAAACAAACAAAAATAAGAAGCACCATGATGAGTCAGATCACTAGGCCATTGAACTCAGCATCCTGTCTCTGATCATGGTCAGTCCTTGTCACTTTTAAGTACTGGCAGATCCTAATTGGGAGATTCATTCCCTGTAGCTCATTACCAGAATTAAAAGGTGATGATACCCTCGTATGCCTGGCTAATTAATGAACCAGTGCTCCAGAAACTTGTCTAAATGCTGTTTAAACTCAGATCCAGCTTTTTAAACTCAGATCCAGACTGGATCAATGTTTTCTATTGGGTAAACTGTTATTGTAAGATATAAATGTAGCACCTACCCCACTCCATCCTTACTATAAAGGTGGGCTGCAGGTACAGGTCAATATTCTTGAGTAGGAAGAAAGATTCACTTCTAGGCCCTTAGGACCTTATTTTAGAAAGCATTTAAACACTTAACATTGGGAGTTATACGTGTAAATGCACTTTATCCTTTTAAGTGGGCTCTTGAAAATTGCTACAATATATGCATTGAATTGTCCATTGGATTTACACAAGTATGTGCACTTTACACAAGTAAATGGCTTTGGAAAATTGCTTCAACAGTATATTACATTTACACACATTACGTCCTTTTAAAATTTACCTATTAGGGTTTATATGCTTGGAATGTGACAAATCATATGCCTAACTCTCAAGGGTGTTCCAACCATACACTCAAAGAAAATATCTTCAAATGTGACAATCCAACTAACAGTACATTCATTCAGTAATGAATGTTCCTTCATTTAAGCACCCAAAAACCACACATACAGCAGCCCCTTGCTTTTCTATTGTAGGATCTCCTAATGGGCGGGTATTAGGAGCTCCTTTACGTGTTAGGATACCCTCAAATCTAGGTAAAGAGCCTTACAGATTCCTGACGTAGACTGCAGCCAGTCCCCTGCACACAACAGCCATTGCTGCCTTTATGCCTCTCTGCTTCACTGCAGAGAGATACAAAGACCGTCACAGTCTCTGAAATACTGTATTACAGAACAGTGAAGTGCACAAAAAAATATTATTTCTTAATTCAGGTTTGGGTTTATTACATGTTTATTGTGGTTCATTTCATTTGCCAAACCAAAAAAAATTAAAAAAGAAACAATGAAACAAAACGGGACTTCCTCAGGCCCCCTGCTGCTGCTGCTTTAACTGAGCCAGGGCTTCCCCGAATCCCTCCACCCCTTCCCCAGCAGAAAACAAGCTGGTGCTGGGGCCTTGTCAGCCCCATGTGTACCCCTTGCCTAGGGATCTTCTTTGAAGAAAGGGACAAGAGCTATCCTGCCTCATTGGCTATCATTTAAAAATGGTGCCAGTCTCAGGGCTGTAAGGCATGTTTTATAGTTGCTTTGCTCTTATGGTTATAATGCTGGAGAGGCCCCAGCCCTGGGTTATTTGCAATGGGGAGGATGAGAAGCCAGGGAAGGCCTTAGCCTTTTTGCAGAGGCTAGGTAGAGTGGAGGGGCCCAGGGATGTTCTGACGTTTTTTGCATTGGGAAGGCCCTGGCTCAGTTAAGGTAGCCTTGGGGAGGCCCAGGGAAGTTCTCTTTTTCTAAAGTAATAAACTGAATATATCAGAAAGTATAGGGTTATTTTCCGCTAAGTTTATTTTTGGTTTGTTCACTCATAATACATAGTTACATAATAATATCACCTAATATAAACAATATGACATATCAACATAATGCAGCACATTCCTAAAAATTACAGTAATTCCAAAAAAAACATCTCTTTCACACAGAGGGTCAATGGATAAATAACTCCCTCACTTCCACATCAAAGCACTCCTATCTCTAATAAATAAATGCTCACATTAATACATAGTAATAATGACAGCAGAAAAGGACCAGATGGTTCATCCAGTCTGCCCATGGTAGTATTATCTGCTACTCCATGCAGAATACCCCCACGTTTCTGTTAAGGGTAATAACTGCTGCTCTGTGCAGTTACCCCTAAGCCTTTGTTAAGGATAGTAATATTTAGAATCAAATCCAAACAACTGTCAAACTGATAACAAAATTACTGCTAGCAACATTTTATCAGGGTGAGCAGCCTTCTTGATAATTCAGACAATGTTGCTTAAAGACTCCACTAACTTCAAAACAGCAAAAGAAAATACAGCAAATCCCAACAATTATCTTAGGCATTATACCATTCAAAGAGACTAATTGAAGGGTACTTGCCAGGTTCTTATGGCCTGGATTGGCCACTATTGGAAACAGGATGCTGGGCTTGATGGACCCTTGGTCTGACCCAGTATGGCATGTTCTTATGTTCTTATGAGCACACTCAAAGGAGCAAGAGAAAGGGCCGCAACCTGTCCTCAGAGTTGGATTGACCCTTCACCCCACCAATTGGTCATGATGTCACTGGTAGGTGTGGTAATACCATCTGGGTCCTAAGGTGTAGGGCGAAAAGGGGTTGAAGATGGAAACAGGCTTGTCCTTCTGCTGCTATTTTTACTCTGTGCCAGGAAACTGGGCAGGTCCTTCACCCTGCTTACCAGCCACAATGTCATTGGTAGATGAGGTTTTGGGGTGTAGGGAGTAGGAATCCAAACCTGCAAAGACCTCCTTCTTGCTGCTGGCAGCTCCTCTTGCTTTTGTTTCTCATTTGTGCTGTCTTTTACCCTGCCAATTTTGTGATCGGTAGGTGAGACAACACTGGCTGGATCCTTAGGTGCAGGGGAAAGGGAAATTGATGTTGGAAACTGGTCCATTTGCTGGTGATGCCTCCTGCTGCTGTATTGTAAAAGTAAAATTGCAAACCTGAAAAGACTTCATTAGAGTCAAGGCCGGCTCTAGGGTAAATTCTACCTTGGGCAAAAATTGTTAGTAGCATCTCCCTCTTTCCTATAGTATTTCCCCAATTTCCTTCTCTCCATCCCCTACTCCAGGCTGACTTTCCCTTTCTACATCCATTCTCCCCTTCCCTCTTCATCCATTCTCTTCCCTCCCTCCCTACTGCTTTTCTCTCCTCCCTCCCTACTGGTTTTCTGTCTCACTCCCCAGAACTTCTCTTCCCCCTCCAGACATTCTCTCTTCACTCCCACTTTATGCCTCCAACCCAAGACTTCTCCTCCTCTGTCTGAACCTCAATGCCATATACAGTCTTTCACTTCCTGCTCATCCACTACTACCCCGTGTAAGTTTCAGTCTCCCTGTCTGCCCCATGACCCATGTGTAGTCTCCCTTACCTCTCCATTACCTCATATGATATGGGCCTCCTGCTCATGGCCCCCAGTTCTCTCCTCCTCCCAACACTCATGTTCACTGCTCCTCTCTGGGCCCCCTGCAGCTAGAAGGAACAGCACTTAATAGTGCATCAGCTTGCTCTGATACATAGGGCCTGTCTCGTGGTTTGAGCCATGAGATCCTATAATTTCATAGCTCATAGCTCAAGATTGGCCCAGATTGGCAGAGGAAGCTGATGTGCTATTAAATGATACCCCTCCTACAAGAAACATGCCCGGAAGGGTGTGTGTGTGTGTGTGTGTGTGTGTGTGTGTGTGTGTATGGGTTGGGGAGGGTGGGGACATAGAGCCAGACCAAGGCCACCAGCTTCTCTTATACTGGGCACCTATGATCTGTAGTGCTACCTTACTCAATGGCTGACCAGCTCAATAATTGATGTAGGTAGCACCTGAGGTGTCCCTCGTCTCATAGCACCCAGGGAGACCACTCAGCTTGCCCTATCCAAAGGCCAGCCCTGATTAGAATATAGAAACTTATTTATTTAAAAATATATTTAAAATCATTTGTTCATCACCTAATCCATGTTCCTTTTGCATCTCTTTCTCCCTGATAAAGATTCTTTGAAAGTTAAAGTTATTGGAATGTCTGTGTTCTGTCTTTCAAAACACATTTGATATATAAACTTTTCTAATACAAAACCATTTTGATGATTACCGGTAATTCTTTGAAAAAGTCTTGGAAAAGAATATGTATACAATAGCAGCTTTAAAGTTCCAAATACAGCCTGTACTAGTTGTCATAAGGGTGATGTCATCACTAATCTTGACAGGCTCCTTTCTCTAATGAGGCATCTTGTTGTTTCTCTTATGATATAATCCTGATTGTTATGACAACTGAGTGACTTTATCTAGCAATTACAACACTGCAATTGGTTTACTCTATAAATTATAGTCAGTAAGCTCAGCTACCTACTGTCTAGGCAATGTTATTGATAAAACATAACCAACTTTCTATGTGCTACTCAATCAACAACAGTGACATTTTATAGGAGTAAACAATTATTTACTATGACTTTTTTGAGAAAGAATCTTGCAAGTTTATTAATTCCTCAAAAAGCTATATAAGATAAAGAATATAATGTACTCAGTTTAAAAAATCTTTGCAAAATACTTTTCTAAAGTCTTCAGAAATATTTAATATTCTTTTTTTAATTCAGATACTCTCTGTCTCCACTATCTCCACTGGAAGACTATTCCATGCATATACCAACCTCATTCTATCCCCTTTTACCTTCATACCATAATCCCTTGTTCCAGAGTCTCTTTTTGGTTGAAAGAGACCCACCTCCTTTGCACTGACACCTTGGAAGTATTTAAATGTCTGTATCAAATCTCCCCTATCTTGCCATTCCTCTTGGGGTGTACATATTTAGATTTTTAAGTCTGTCCCCAAATGCTTTATAACAACGACTATTGACAATTTTAGTAGCCCCCCCTAGTTGGACCAACTCTATTCTGTTTATATCCTTTTGAAGGTATAGTCTCTCAGTAATTATATAGGGGCAATTTACCTCTTGTTTTTTCTCTGACCATTCCTCTCCCTCTGCACCCAAGTATCTTTCAGGCTTTTGCCGTTACCTTATCCACCTATTTTGCCACCTTAAGATCATCAGATATGATCATGCCCATATCCCGCTCTTGTTTTATGCATTGAAGAATTTCACCAACTAGACTGTACCACTCCCCCAGGCTTTTGCAGCCCAAATGCATGACTGCATTGTTTTAGCATTGAATCTTAGCTGTCAGACTGTAGACCAGGTACGGCCAACTCCAGTCCTCAAGAGTCACATACAGGCCATGTTTTCAGGATATCTACAATGAATGTGCATGAAATAGAATTTCATGCATTGCCTTCACTGTATGCAAATCTATCTCATGCATATTCATACATCTTTATTGACTATTCTTCTGCAATACTGTTTATCAAAATGTTAGGGAAGCTAATCAAATTGGTAGTGCAGTAATAATGGGAGACTTCAATTACCCCAATATAGACTGGGTAAATGTATCATCGGGTCACGCTAGAGAGATAACGTTCCTGGATGGAATAAATGATAGCTTTATGGAGCAATTGGTTCAGGAACCAACGAGAGAGGGAGCATTTTTAGATCTAATTCTCAGTGGAGCACAGGACTTGGTGAGAGAGGTATTGGTGATGGGGCCTCTTGGCAATAGTGATCATAATATGATCAAATTTGATTTAATGACTGGAAAAGGAACAGTGTGCAAATCCAAGGCTCTTGTGCTAAACTTTCAAAAGGGAAACTTTGATAAAATGAGAAAAATTGTTAGAAAAAAACTGAAAGGAGCAGCTACAAAAGTAAAAAATGTCCAAGAGGCGTGGTCATTGTTAAAAAATACCATTCTAGAAGCACAGTCCAGATGTATTCCACACATTAAGAAAGGTGGAAAGAAGGCAAAACGATTACCAGATTGGTTAAAAGGGGAGGTGAAAGAAGCTATTTTAGCCAAAAGATCTTCATTCAAAAATTGGAAGGATCCAACAGAAGAAAATAGGATAAAGCATAAATGTTGGCAAGTTAAATGTAAGACATTGATAAGACAGGCTAAGAGAGAATTTGAAAACAAGTTGGCTGTAGAGGCAAAAACTCACAGTAAAAACTTTTTAAAATATATCCGTTAGATGATCGAGGGGTTAAAGAGGCACTTAGAGAAGATAAGGTCATAGTGGAAAGATTAAATGATTTCTTTGCTTCGGTGTTTACTGAAGAGGATTTTGGGGAGGTACCCGTAATGGAGAAGGTTTTCATGGGCAATGATTCAGATGGACTGAATCAAATCACGGTGAACCTAGAAGATGTGGTAGGCCTGATTGACAAACTGAAGAGTAGTAAATCACCTGGACCAGATGGTATACACCCCAGAGTTCTGAAGGAACTAAAAAATGAAATTTCAGACCTATTAGTAAAAATTTGTAACTTATCATTAAAATCATCCATTGTACCTGAAGACTGGAGGATAGCAAATGTAACCCCAATATTTAAAAAGGGCTCCAGGGGCAATCCGGGAAACTACAGACCGGTTAGCCTGACTTCAGTGCCAGGAAAAATAGTTGAAAGTGTTCTAAACATCAAAATCACTGAACATATAGAAAGACATGGTTTAATGGAACAAAGTCAGCATGGCTTTACCCAAGGCAAGTCTTGCCTCACAAATCTGCTTCACTTTTTTGAAGGAGTTAATAAACATGTGGATAAAGGTGAAACGGTAGATATAGTATACTTGGATTTTCAGAAGGCGTTTGACAAAGTTCCTCATGAGAGGCTTCTAGGAAAAGTAAAAAGTCATGGGATAGGTAGTGATGTCCTTTCGTGGATTGCAAACTGGCTAAAAGACAGGAAACAGAGAGTAGGATTAAATGGGCAATTTTCTCAGTGGATGGGAGTGGACAGTGGAGTGCCTCAGGGATATGCATTGGGATCCTTACTTTTCAATATATTTATAAATGATCTGCAAAGAAATATGACGAGTGAGATAATCAAATTTGCAGATGACACAAAATTGTTCAGAGTAGTTAATTCACAAGCAGATTGTGATAAATTGCAGGAAGACCTTGTGAGACTGGAAAATTGGGCATCCAAATGGCAGATGAAATTTAATGTGGATAAGTGCAAGGTGATGCATATAGGGAAAAATAACCCATGCTATAATTACACAATGTTGGGTTCCATATTAGGTGCTACAACCCAAGAAAGAGATCTAGGTGTCATAGTGGATAACACATTGAAATTGTCGGTACAGTGTGCTGCGGCAGTCAAAAAAGCAAACAGAATGTTGGGAATTATTAGAAAGGGAATGGTGAATAAAACGGAAAATGTCATAATGCATCTGTATCGCTCCATAAGAACATAAGAACATAAGAAATTGCCATGCTGGGTCAGACCAAGGGTCCATCAAGCCCAGCATCCTGTTTCCAACAGAGGCCAAACCAGGCCACAAGAACCTGGCAATTACCCAAACACCTAGAAGATCCCATGCTACTGATGCAATTAATAGCAGTGACTATTCCCTATGTAAACTTGATTAATAGCAGTTAATGGACTTCTCTTCCAAGAACTTATCCAAACCTTTTTTGAACCCAGCTACACTAACTGCACTAACCACATGCTCTGGCAACAAATTCCAGAGATTTATTGTGCGTTGAGTGAAAAAGAATTTTCTCCGATTAGTCTTAAATGTGCTACTTGCTAACTTCATGGAATGCCCCCTAGTCCTTCTATTATTCGAAAGTGTAAATAACCGAGTCACATCTACTCGTTCAAGACCTCTCATGATCTTAAAGACCTCTATGATATCCCCCCTCAGCCGTCTCTTCTCCAAGCTGAACAGCCCTAACCTCTTCAGCCTTTCCTCATAGGGGAGCTGTTCCATCCCCTTTATCATTTTGGTTGCCCTTCTCTGTACCTTCTCCATTGCAACTATATCTTTTTTGAGATACGGCGACCAGAATTGTACACAGTATTCAAGGTGTGGTCTCACCATGGAGCGATATAGAGGCATTATGACATTTTCCGTTTTATTAACCATTCCCTTCCTAATAATTCCTAACATTTTATTTGCTTTTTTGACTGCTGCAGCACACTGAGCTGACGATTTCAATGTATTATCTACTATGACGCCTAGATCTCTTTCTTGGGTGGTAGCTCCTAATATGGAACCTAACATCGTGTAACTACAGCTAGGGTTATTTTTCCCTATATGCAACACCTTGCACTTGTCCACATTAAATTTCATCTGCCATTTGGATGCCCAATCTTCCAGTCTTGCAAGGTCCTCCTGTAATGTATCACAGTCTGCTTGTGATTTAACTACTCTGAATAATTTTGTATCATCTGCAAATTTGATAACATCACTCATCGTATTCCTTTCCAGATCATTGATATATATATTGAAAAGCACCGGTCCAAGTACAGATCCCTGAGGCACTCCACTGTTTACCCTTTTCCACTGAGAAAATTGACCATTTAGTCCTACTCTCTGTTTCCTGTCTTTTAACCAGTTTGTAATCCACGAAAGGACATCGCCTCCTATCCCATGACTTTTTAGTTTTCGTAGAAGCCTCTCATGAGGGACTTTGTCAAACGCCTTCTGAAAATCCAAATACACTACATCTACCGGTTCACCTTTATCCACATGTTTATTAACCCCTTCAAAAAAATGAAGCAGGTTTGTTAGGCAAGACTTCCCTTGGGTAAATCCATGTTGACTGTGTCCCATTAAATCATGTCTTTCTATATGCTCTACAATTTTGATCTTGAGGATAGTTTCCACTATTTTTCCCGGCACTGAAGTTAGGCTCACTGGTCTATAGTTACCCGGATCACCCCTGGAGCCTTTTTTAAATATTGGGGTTACATTGGCCACCCTCCAGTCTTCAGGTACAATGGATGATTTTAATGATAGGTTACAAATTTTAACTAATAGGTCAGAAATTTCATTTTTGAGTTCCTTTAGTACCCTGGGATGCATACCATCCGGTCCAGGTGACTTGCTACTCTTTAGTTTGTCAATCTGGCCTACTACATCTTCCAGGTTGACAGTGATTTCGTTCAGTTCGTCTGACTCATCACCCCTGAAAACCAACTCCGGAACTGGTATCTCCCCAACATCCTCACTAGTAAACACAGAAGCAAAGAATTCATTTAGTCTTTCTGCAATGGCCTTATCTTCCCTAAGAGCCCCTTTAACCCCTCGGTCATCTAATGGTCCAACCGACTCCCTCACAGGTTTCTTGCTTTGGATATATTTAAAAAAGTTTTTATTATGAGTTTTTGCCTCTATGGCCAACTTCATTTCAAATTCTCTCTTCGCTTGTTTTATCAATGTTTTACACTTAACTTGACAATGCTTATGTTTTATCCTATTTTCTTCAGATGGATCTTTCTTCCAATTTTTGAAGGATGATTTTTTGGCTAAAATAGCCTCTTTCACCTCACCTTTTAACCATGACGGTAATCGTTTTGCCTTCCTTCCTCCTTTCTTAATGCGTGGAATACATATGGACTGCGCCTCTAGGATTGTATTTTTAAACAATGTCCAAGCCTGTTGAACACTTTTAACCTTTGCAGCTGCACCTTTCAGTTTTTTTCTGACTATTTTCCTCATTTTATCAAAGTTTCCCTTTTGAAAGTTTAGTGTT
Organism: Rhinatrema bivittatum; assembly: GCF_901001135.1. NCBI lineage: Eukaryota > Metazoa > Chordata > Amphibia > Gymnophiona > Rhinatrematidae > Rhinatrema > Rhinatrema bivittatum. The sequence continues at coordinate 106,926,546 of NC_042615.1, read as the reverse complement.
AGAGCTGCAGATTTACTTATTGTCCCCCTACCAGTTATTAGTTTAAATTTGATCATGTTATGATCACTGTTGCCAAGTGGCCCCACCACCGTTACCTCTCTCACCAAATCCTGTGTTCCACTAAGAATTAAATCTAAAATAGCTCCCTCTCTTGTTGGTTCCTGAACCAATTGCTCCATGAAACAATCATTTATTACATCCAGGAACTTTATATCTCTAGCAAGTCCTGATGTTACATTTACCCAATCAATATTGGGGTAATTGAAATCTCCCATTATTATTGCACTGCCAAATTGGTTTGCTTCCCTGATTTCTCTTAGCATTTCATCATCTGTCTGACCATTTTGTCCAGGTGGACGGTAGTATACTCCTATCACTATACTCTTACCCAACACACATGGGATTTCTACCCATATAGATTCTACTGAGCATTTAGTCTCTTGTATGATCTTTAGCCTGTTGGACTCTATACCCTCCCGGACATAAAGGTGAGACTGCACCTTGAATACTGTGTACAATTTGGCTCTTTAAACATTGACACTATGGGGCGGATTTTAAAAGCCCTGCTCGCGTAAATCCGCCTGGATTTACGCGAGCAGGGCCTTGCACGCCGGTGCGCCTATGTTTCATAGGCCTACCGGAGCGCGCAGAGCCCCGGGACTCGCATAAGTCCCGGGGTTTTTCAAGGGGGGCGTGTCGGGGGCGTGTTGATCGGCACGGCGTTTTGGGGGCAGGACGCGGCATTTCGGGGGCGGGCCCGGGGGCGTGGTTTCGGCCCGGGGCGGTCCGGGGGCATGGCCGTGCCCTCCGGAACCGCCCCAGGTCGCGTCTCGGTGCGCCAGCGGGCCGCTAGCACGCCGAGACATGACCTGGGGGCGGTTCCAGAGGGTGCGGCCACGCCACTGGACCGCCCTGGGCCGAAACCATGCCCCCGGGCCCGCCTCAGAAACACCGCGTCCCGCCCCCAAAACGCCGCGCCGATCCAACACGCCCCCCTCGAAAAACCCCAGGACTTACGTGAGTCCCGGGGCTCTGCGCGCGCCGGTAGGCCTATGGAACATAGGTGCACCGGCGCGCAAGGCCCTGCTCGCGTAAATCCGGGCGGATTTACGCGAGCATGGCTTTTAAAATCTGCCCCAGTTTGTAGAGCTGTCTAATAAACTAACCCCATCATTTTCAGTCATAGCATTCTAGCTCTTCTTCAACTGTCCATTGCAATAATTTGTTAGAAAACTTTATCTTATATTAAATACCATAATATTATTGCTCTAGAGATTATACATTTCATGGCTCTTTTGTTTTCGTTCTGGGGGTGGGCCATTTTGGGTCCATCCCTGGATTGTTTTGTTTTTTATTTTAATTTGTTGCTGTTTCCATAAAAAAAAAAAAAATAATAATACAAATTCAGAGACCTCCACCACCACTGGACCACTCGCCCACTCCACGAGCCCCCCTCACAGGACTCAATGAAAACCCCAGGTGGTCTAGAGGGGGCCTGGGAGCAATTTCCCACTTGCAGGCTGTGACTGCCTTCATTCAAAATGGTGCCAGCCTCCCTTTGCCCTTTAACTTGTCACAGGGGCAGCCCTTGTCACATGGTAGGTGCAAAGGGTAGCTGGCCCCACTAGACCACCAGATGTTTGTGGTGAATCCTGGGGGGTCAGGAGAGTTGGCAGGATATCCTCTGGGGAGGGGGCTCTGCTGGGGGGAGGCTCTGTTTTATATAAATTGGAAGGGTTGGAGAGGATTCTGGGTTTTTTCTCCCCTTGCATTTTTTTTAAACCCCCAAAAAACGATAGGAAAAGCAACACACAATTTTGTGTTTTTTCCTGTCATTTTTTTGTTTTTCCCAAAATGCACCAAACTAGGAAATATTGGCTGTATTCCCTATTTCATTGCAAGTGACTTCTCACCCCTAGCCTAAACCATACCCCATCTACACAGTTACCATGCTATAATAAGAACATGTGCCGCAAATGGATAGAAAAGAAATTCATGGTTGATGCCTATTAAATTTGTGAATGGAAATCAGGCTCCAGAACTGGTCTCTTAGTCCAACATATCCATCAAGGCACTCCACCAGTCATCATGGCAGCCCCTCTTATTCAGACTCTCTGTTCCAGTAGTCAAGAGGTAGGCTGCTTAAATTATTATCTTAAATCAGGAACAGGGTGTCCACAGGTTCCTCATCAGGCATTGTGCAACACTTTCATTGATTCCCTAGGAAAACCAATGAGATTATTTTAATATGAATATATTTATTCACTAAAGTTGATGAATATCTTTCTACTGAATTTGGATAAATTGAGTTCTAAATCTATCACTTTATAAAATTGTTTTAACTGTGATGTAAGAGTTCCAGAGTATTTTATTTATAGTAAAAAAAAAATTGTATGTTAGTATAACCAATTTAAAAAAAATAAAATGTATTTCATTGAAATTCTTCCATAATAGCTGTCATTAAAATGTGTCTACAATGGTAACAATGTTCTTAAGTGCTCAATATCAATTCCCCCCCCCCTGAAATGGAATATAGTAGAACAAATATAAATAAGATTAATATTCCTACCTGCTATGGTTCCTTTCCTGGAATTGGAGTGTTCACTGCAATAGAAGTCATCATTCACAGCTAACCTAGTATATACTTCTTTGTCATTTCTAATTTACAAATTTAGGATGCATGAAATAACACGGTATTAGAAATGGTACAGTGCTACTATGGTAGCATTTATAATAACTTCTCAAAATAAATGAGTTAGAAGAAAAATAGAAAATAGGTGCAAAAAAAATAAAGTAGAAATGTCTAAAGTCTCCTAAGTTGAACTTGAATCAGATGGATTGAACTTGGTTTAAATTAAATAACATCTGTGAATCTCCGTAAGTTTCTCTAGAAAAATATTGGGCAGATCTAAATATGTAGTCTGAGGCAGGTTTTTCTTGGTTTTGTGTCAGCTTTCTTCAAATCTACCAAAATGTTTTTCTGATCTTCCTCTATTGTACACTTTTCCTCTGGGTAATTTATATAAAAAAATTCCTCTTTTTAGTTTATACCCAGCATTTCTCCCTCCCATTTCCAACTACAATGTTCTACAATAATTCAAACAGTCATCAAAGCCAGCACAGCTATTACCCAAACACTAAGCTTCCTGGCCTTTTTGGCAGGCTCTGGGATGCCCCCCGGTACAAATTTGGTGAACATGAATAACATGTAGTCTTCCGGAGAGATCTGGTTACTTGAGTGTCTGCATTTCTGCTAGGACTTCTAGAGGTCAAAATTCAAAACTAAACATTTAAATGGATAACTTGGAGTTAGTTGGATAACTTGTGAATTAAATGGATAACCTGACATTTATATGGATAAATTGTGCATTATCTATCTAAATGGCTTTGAATATTGACCTCCTAGTTTTTGGTGAATTTTCATTCTGGCAAACAGATTCAGCTACTAATTAATTCTATCATTGCAGTCTATCAAACAGTTTCAGCTATGTGAGTGCCTGTTTTGCAGCTAGGACTTCTAATTCTTAGGGATGTGCATTTGTTTCAGACAAATGCAACACTGCAACAAATGAGGACATTTTTTTTTATTATTTCCTAATGAAATGAACCAAAATTAGTTCAAAAATCCCCAACCTTTTTTGGGGGGGTATTTTCATATTTGTGGCATTTGGAAAAAATAGGTCTCCAGTGGCCCTGGCTGAGCCTCCCCAGGCCCCTTTGATCTCCACTCCTAAGTCAAAAAATGGATCCAGCCCATCCAGGGCCTTCCCAGGGCTAGCCCAAACAAGGTCTGCCCAGAATCAACCCAGCAGAGCTGGCCTGGGAAGGGGATGGCGCTAGGGCTGAATCCCTTCCCTCGTTTAAAGATTCCAGGGCCAGGGCCATTTAAAGATTCCAGAGCCCACTCTTGGCCACACTTACCACCTTCCTGCATCCTCATTGAAAAAGGGCACCCACCCAGGTCTTAGTGCTTTGAAAATGATACCCTCTTCCTGGAGGTCACTGCCAAAGTGACATCTCATTGGCATCTTCCTCTGGTGCAGCTAGTGCCATTTTGATGAACAGACATTTATTGATTTCTTGATGTTGCACCAGAGTCTACCTGTTCAGAGATTTTCTTGATCCTTTTTTCTAGAATTTCCTTTACATAGAGCAAGTTTTGATTCTTGTGTATTAATAACTTTTAGATACTTGGATGTCTCTATCAAATCTCCCTATATTTCCTCTTCCCTAAAGTATACATATTTGGATCCCTAAGTTTCATCTCATAGGACTTCCGGAACAGATACCATACCAGTGACTTTGGCTACTGCTTTTTTCCACTGCTTTATTACCATGAAAATATCAAATATAATTGTGCCACACAATTTAATTCTTTTAAGCAGATAATAAACATTTTGCCATGCCTTTAGAGATCAGATTACAAAGAGACATCAAAATTTTTAGAAAAATTTTAAAAACCTGGCTCTTTAAACAAGCTTATCACAAAGAGAATGGAGAACAGAATCCAGAAAAGTGTAGGGAGCAGACAATAGAACACCCACACACAGCACTTTAACCAATATGTGCATATTTTTCATTTTTATCTCACCGCTAAAGGATAAGATACACCGCTAAAGGATAAGATGCAATTATAAAACTTTGCTTGTAATTAAAAATGATACAGGTAGAAAAGGACAAGATTTATCACATTCACCAAATATTATTCATTATAATGTTATGTAACCGAAACTTCATGGCACCTGTTTAGATATAATTCAATTCAATTTTCAACATTAATTCATGTGCATTACTGTAAACCATTGTGATGGTATTTAACTTAACGATGGTATAGAAAAGATTTTAAATAAATAAATAAATACATACATAATAAATAAAGCCTAGGGATGTGCAGAGGGACACCATACATTGCATTCGATATTTGTATTCGTCAGGGGGCAGATACGTTGCATTTGGCAAGGGGGGCCCCCTGATACATTCATGCATTAATTCTTATTCGTTTCCTGGCTAAAATTGAATTAACTACAACCCCCCACCCTCCTGACCCCCCCAAGACTTACCAAAACTCCCTGGTGGTCCAGTGGGGGTCCGGGAGCGACCTCCTGCACTCGGGCTGTTGGCTGCCAGTATTCAAAATGGTGCCGATAGCCTTTGCACTCACTGTGTCACAAGATGGCACTGGCCGTCCATTGCTCCTACCATGTGACAGGGGCTGATCAATGGCACCGGTAGCCCCTGTGACATAGAAGGTTAAAGGCTATCGGTGCCATTTTGAATACCGGCAGCCAAGGGCATGAGTGCAGGAGATGGCTCCCAGACCCCCCGCTGGACCAGGGAGTTTTGGTAAGTCTTGAGGAGGTCAGGAGGGTGGGGGGTTTGTTTAAATTTGCTCCTTTAGATGGCCGAATAATTCAGCGAAGATTTGTTGTATTCGTGGGGAATCGCGATACGTTTCGCTTCCCCAAGAATACAACGAATATGGCCCTATAACTTGCGGATTACCAATACGTAGGAAATGAATGCACATCCCTAAAAAGCCTCTCTCCTGTTCTTTGGACATCAGCAAATCATTCCCCAACATGTATTGCCCCTTACATTTCTGCACCCAAAATGCCTAACTGTATTTTTTTAGTATTGGAATTTAGCATTCAAGGAGCCAATCATTCTTCATAAGAACATTAGAACATAAGACTTGCCATGCTGTTCAGCCTAAGGTTCCATCAAGGCCAGTATCTTTTTTCCAACTGTGGCCAACCCAGGTTACAAGCAGGGCCAGCGGGAGGCATTAGGCAGATTAGAAGGCTGCCTAGGGCGACGGATGTAAGCAAGGTGCCACGGTGGATGTGAGGGCACCATTTTTTAAAGTGAATGAGTCACATGGTGCAATGTGTAGACTGGCGAAATCATGGAGTGAGAGAGATCATGTAGTAGGGTGATGTCACTGCCTAGGGCACCTGAACATTCTTGTATCGCCACTGGATAAGAACATCTGGCAGGATCCCAAGGCTAGATAGATACCAAGCTGCTTATCCCAAGAATAAGCAGTGGGTATCTGCCACTCCACCTTGATAAAGTTTTAAGGACTTTTCCTCCAAAAAATTGTCCAAACCATTTTTAAACGCAGCTATACTAATAGCTTTATCCATATATTCTGGCAACAAATTCCAGAACTTAATTATACATTGAGTAAAAAAATATTTTCTCTTATTTATTTTAAACGTATTACCTAGTTACTTCATTGAGTGTCCCCTAGTCTTTGTAATTTTTGAAAGAATAAAGAACTGATTCACGTTAACTCATTCAATTCCACTCATTTTATAAACCTCTATCATATCTCTCCTTAGCTGTCTCTTTTCCAAGCTGAAGATTCTTAATGGCTTTCCTTATATGTGAATGGTTCCATCCCCTTTATCATTTTGGTCACTCTTCTCTGTACCTTTTCAAATTCTGCCTTATCCTTTTTGAGATGTGGTGACCAGAAGTGAACACAATACTCAAGATGAGGTCACAACATGGAGAACTACAGAAGCATTGTAATATTCTGTTTGTTGCACTCGGGTGTTTTAGTGTGCCCTTGGGCCTCAGCCCGACACCAGGGTTGATGGACCCGAACCGAGGGTTGATGGTGTGTTCCACCATGGTTGACAGTCTTACCCCTGCCAGGCCTGCAAGCTCCCAAGGCCAACAACAGGAAGATGTTGGAATGTGAATGGTCCTCCGACCATTCCGAGCCCATTCGGACCTGCCGCTTGGATCGGCATGGAGCAGCAGACCTGGACTGAGGATGAGGGCAGACGGAAACCTTGACATGAAGACATGGCAGACTTGGGTCGATGTGACGGCATCACAGACGAAGACTTGGGTTGATGCAACAGCATCACAGTCGAAAACTTGGGTTGATGCAACGGCATCACAGATGAGACTTGGGTTGATGCAACGGCATCACAAACATGACAAGGAACTTGAAATCCAAACAAGACAAGACGCAAGGCAGGAGGACATTGGCACTGTCTCTCAGGGCACCCTACTCAGTCCACCCGCGGAACTGAGTCGCGGATCACCCTGTCCCACTAAGCGCCCTACACAGCCCGAAGAGGCTGGTCACAGACCACGCTGGGAGCGGGACAAGCGCAGGAGGGATCCAGTCGAGGTGGAACTCCGACGACGGAGCCGATGTCATCCGAAGCACCAACATGGTTGGCAGGACAAGACTGCTCAGGAGCTCAGGACACCAGTCCACCTGCAGGCCTCTCCAACCCAGGAAAGACGTTGACCAAGGGAGCAGGACCGACAGGACCAGAAGGCTCAGGAGCACAGACGTGAACACCAAAGAGGGCAGGACACCAGGAGCCGAAACAACAGGAGATGAACACCGGGACACCTGGACGAGGACCTCAGGCACGAAGACATAGCATGAAGACATAACTTGACATGGCGAGACGAAACGAAGAGGAGCTCCACAAAGAAGACCTGACGGAGCTCTGGCAGGCAGGAGGCTCCAGAGAGAAGTAACTCCGATGCAAGGCGAAGACATACTGTGAAGACAGCCCTTTTATAGGGCTGGAGCAGGAAGTCCACTCTCTAGGTGGGGCCAGCACACTTCCTGTGTCTGGCCCTTTAAATGACATGAAGGAACGTGCACTGGCGCCTAAGGGAAGCAACAGGAGAGCTGTGCAGGACCGCATACAGTGGCCTGCACCGACGTTAGCGTGAGAGATGCAAGGCTGGGCCTGAGGAGCAGGCCCGATGATGGCAGCGGCTCCAGCCGCTGCAGGAGGTCCCAGGGGCGGCTCCAGCTTCCACTCCATCCCGGGGATGTGGTCTCCATGCCGTGAAGACCATAATGACGTCGGGAGCGGCATCGGCCACGAAGAGGAAGACAGACATGTCCGCGGCAAAGGGCAGCTTGATGGGCGGCCTCCGGGCCGCAGGAAGCAAACCAGTCCGCGGCTCCGGCCGCGTGAGCAGGCCCGACGGCGGCGTCCATGCCATGTCAGGTGAAGCAGCAAACAGCAGCGGGTGAGTGCCTGCTCGCGGGGGGGAACCGCAGGCAGGGTTCATAACACTGTTTTATTCTCCATTCTTTTCATAATAATCCCTAGCATTCTATTTGTTTTCTTGGCTGCTGTGGCACACTGAGCAGAAGATTTCAACATATTATCAACGATGATACTTGGATCCTTTTCCTGAATGGTAACTCCTAATGTGGAACCTTGCATTCGGCAGCTATAATTTGGATCACTCTTCCCTAAGTGCATCACTTTGCACTTGTCCATATTCTAAAGATCAAAATCATTGAGTATATAGAAAGACATGGTTTAATGGAACACAGTCAACATGGATTTACCCAAGGGAAGTTTAGCCTAACAAACCTGCTTCATTTTTTTGAAGGGGTTAATAAACATGTGGATAAAGGTGAACCGGTAGATGTAGTGTATTTGGATTTTCAGAAGGCGTTTGACAAAGTCCCTCATGAGAGACTTCTAAGAAAACTAAAAAGTCATGGGATAGGAGGCGATGTCCTTTCATGGATTACAAACTGGTTAAAAGACAGGAAACAGAGAGTAGGATTAAATGGTCAATTTCCTCAGTGGAAAAGGGTAAACAGTGGAGTGCCTCAGGGATCTGTACTTGGATCGGTGCTTTTCAATATATATATAAATGATCTGGAAAGGCATAAGACAAGTGAGGTTATCAAATTTGCAGACGATACAAAATAATTCAGAGTAGTTAAATCACAAGCGGATTGTGATAAATTGAAGGAGGACCTTGCCAGACTGGAAGATTGGGCATCAAAATGGCAGATGAAATTTAATGTGGACAAGTGCAAGGTGTTGCATATAGGGAAAAATAACTCTTGCTGTAGTTACACGATGTTAGGTTCCATATTAGGAACTACCACCCAGGAAAAAGATCTAGGTATCATAGTGGATAATACCTTAAAATCATCGGCTCAGTGTGCTGCAGCAGTCAAAAAAGCAAACAGAATGTTAGGAGTTATTAGGAAGGGAATGGTTAATAAAACAGAAAATGTCATAATGCCTCTGTATCGCTCCTTGGTGAGCCTGCACCTTGAATACTGTGTACAATTCTGGTCGCCACATCTCAAAAAAGATATATTTGCGATGGAGAAGGTACAGAGAAATGCAAACAAATATTAAAGGGGATGGAACAGCTCCCCTATGAGGAAAGGCTGAAGAGGTTAGGGCTGTTCAGCTTGGAGAAGAGATGGCTGAGGGGGGATATGATAGAGGTCTTTAAGATCATGAGAGATCTTGAACGAGTAGATGTGAATCGGTTATTTACACTTTCGGATAATAGGACTAGGGGGTATTCCATAAAGTTAGCAAGTAGCACATTTAAGACTAATTGGAGAAAATTATTCTTCACTCAACACACAATTAAGCTCTGGAATTTGTTGCCAGAGGATGTGATTAGTGCAGTTAGTGTAGCTAGGTTCAAAAAATATTTGGATAAGTTCTTGGAGGAGAAGTCAATTAACTACTATTAATCAAGTTTACTTAGGGAATAGCCACTGCTATTAATTGCATCAGTAGCATGTGATCTTCTTGGTATTTGGGTAACTGCCAGGTTCTTGTAACCTGGTTTGGCCTCTGTTGGAAACAGGATGCTGGGCTTGATGGACCCTTGGTCTGACCCAGCATGCGACTTCTATGTTCTTATGTTTTTAAATGTCATTTTCCATTTGCATACCCAGTCTCCCAGTTTTGAAAGGTCCTCTTTCAATTTCTCAAAATCCTCTTGTAATTTAACAACTTTGAATAATTTAATGTCATCAGAAAATTTGATCACTTCACTTGTTTTTCCCATTTCCAGGTCATTTATGAATATATTAAAAAGCAGTGGGCTAAAACAGATCCCTGGGGCAATCCACTATTCACCTTTCTCCATTTGGAAAATTGTCCATTTAACCCTACTCTCTGTTTTCTATCGTTTAACCAGTTGGCAATCCTTAGTAGAACACTGCCCCCATCCCATGACTTTTTAATTTCCTAAGAAGTGTCTCATGATGGACTTTGTCAAATGTTCTCTGGAAATCCAGAAACACTATATCAACTTGTTCACCTTTATCCACATGTTTATTCACATCTTCACAAAATGTGGAAAAATTGTTGAGGCAAGACTTCCCTTGGCTAAATCCATGTTGACTTTATCCTATTAAATTATGCCTAGCTATCAGGCCAATTCAGTATGGTTCGCTCAGGCCAAGCGCACCGTTAGCCCCCGTTTAGACGCGCATTTTTGACGTGCTATTAATACCCCTTATGCAGTAAGGGGTATTAATAGCACGTGGAAAACATGCATCCAACCCCCCCCCCCCTCTGAATCTAATAGCATGCTCAACATGCAAATGCATGTTGATGAGCCTATTAGTTAGTCCCACTCGATACAGAAAGTAAAATGTGCAGCCAAGCCGAACATTTTACTCTCAGAAATTAATGCCTGCCCAAAGGCAGGAATTAATTTTGGCCAACACCGAGAAAGTGTACAGAAAAGCAGAAAAAACTGCTTTTCTGTACACCCTCTGACTTAATATCATAGCGATATTAAGTCGGAGGCCCCAAAAATAAAAACAAAAAAAAATCTGCCCGTGGTCTGCGGGTTGGAAAACAGATGCTCAATTTTTCCAGTGTCTGTGTTCCAAACCCATGGCTATGTGAGTTTGACCACCGACGCCAGTGAAATTAAGCGTCATCTGTCAAACCCGCTGACAACCGCCGCTTCTGCCAAAAAGGAGGCACTAAGGATGCACTAGTGTCCCTAGTGCCTTCTTATTAGTGCAGGTCCTCATTTGCATACTGAATTGCATGCCCAGGAGAGTAGTCTGGGCGCGCATTGGGAGTGCGGGCGCTCACCTCAGAGCGCCAGCTCTCCCGCGCAGTTTACTGAATTGGCCTGTATATGTTTAGCAATTTTGTTCTTTATGATAATTTCTAGAGATGTGAATCGTGTCCTCGATCGTCTTAACGATCGATTTCGGCTGGGAGGGGGAGGGAATCGTATTGTTGCCGTTTGGGGGGGTAAAATATCGTGAAAATCGTAAAAAATCGAAAAAACGTAAAATCGCAAAACCGGCACATTAAAACCCCCTAAAACCCACCCCCGACCCTTTAAATTAAATCCCCCACCCTCCCGAACCCCCCCCCCCCAAATGACTTAAATAACCTGCGGGTCCAGCGGCGGTCCGGAACGGCAGCGGTCCGGAACGGGCTCCTGCTACTGAATCTTGTTGTCTTCGGCCGGCGCCATTTTCCAAAATGGCGCCGAAAAATGGCGGCGGCCATAGACGAACACGATTGGACGGCAGGAGGTCCTTCCGGACCCCCGCTGGACTTTTGGCAAGTCTTGTGGGGGTCAGGAGGCCCCCCCCAAGCTGGCCAAAAGTTCCTGGAGGTCCAGCGGGGGTCAGGGAGCGATTTCCCGCCGCGAATCGTTTTCGTACGGAAAATGGCGCCGGCAGGAGATCGACTGCAGGAGGTCGTTCAGCGAGGCGCCGGAACCCTCGCTGAACGACCTCCTGCAGTCGATCTCCTGCCGGCGCCATTTTCCGTACGAAAACGATTTGCGGCGGGAAATCGCTCCCTGACCCCCGCTGGACCTCCAGGAACTTTTGGCCAGCTTGGGGGGGGCCTCCTGACCCCCACAAGACTTGCCAAAAGTCCAGCGGGGGTCCGGAAGGACCTCCTGCCGTCCAATCGTGTTCGTCTATGGCCGCCGCCATTTTTCGGCGCCATTTTGGAAAATGGCGCCGGCCGAAGACAACAAGATTCAGTAGCAGGAGCCCGTTCCGGACCGCTGCCGTTCCGGATCGCCGCTGGACCCGCAGGTTATTTAAGTCATTTGGGGGGGGGTTCGGGAGGGGGGGGGATTTAATTTAAAGGGTCGGGGGTGGGTTTTAGGGGGTTTTAGTGTGCCGGCTCACGATTCTAACGATTTATAACGATAAATCGTTAGAATCTCTATTGTATTGTGTTCCATAACGGTTTAAGACGATATTAAAATTATCGGACGATAATTTTAATCGTCCTAAAACGATTCACATCCCTAATAATTTCTACCATTTTGCCTGGCACAGACATCAGACTCAATGGTCTGTAGTTTCCTGATCCCTTTTTAAAAATTGGTGTTACATTGGCAACCCTCCAGCCTTCAGGTACCATAGATGATGTTAATGATTGTTTACAAATTTCCAATAGCAGATTTGCAATTTCATTTCTTTCAGGACTCCTTGATGTATACCATCTGGTCCAGGTGATTTGCTATTCTTTAGTTTATCAATTTTCCCTATCTTTGAGGTTCACTGAGATTTCTTTCATTTCCTCTGAATCATCACCTATGAATATCATTTCTTGCATGGGTATCTCTCTTATGTCTTCTTCAGTGAATACCGAAGCAAAGAATTCATTTAGTCTCTCTGCTATGACTTTGTCATCACTAAATGCCACTTTTACCCCTTGATCATCTAATGGTCCTACTGACTCTCTCACAGGCATTTTACTTTGAAGCTATCTGAAAATGTTTATTATGAGGTTTTGCTACTACTGCAAGTTTCTTTTCAAATTCTCTCTTTGCATTCCTTATCATTGATTTGCATCTAACATGCCAGTGCTTATGCTGTTTTCTGTTTTTTTTTTTCATTTGGGTTCCTTTTGCATTTCTTGAAAGATGTTCTTTTAGCTCTTATAGTCTTCCTCACCTCACCTTTTATTAACCATAACTATAATTGTTAGACTTCCTTCCACGTTTTCTAAGGCATGAAATATATCTGGTTTTCCAAGATGGTATTTTTAAACAATGGCCATACCTGACCTAAACTTTTAACCTTTGCAGTTGCTCCTTTCAGTTTCTTCCTAACCATTTTCCTCATTTTAACATAGTCAGCTTTTTAAAGTTAAATGTGGTTGCAGTAGATTTCCTTGGTGCCTTCCCTCTAAGGTCTGGATATTAAATAGTTTTCCCTCTTGTTGGTTCTTGTATCAGTTGCTCATGAAGCAGTCATTTATTTCACCTAGGAACTTTACTTCTCTAGAATGTCCTAATGTGATATTCACCAGTCAATACTAGGGTAACTGATATCACCCGTTATTATTGTGCTGCTGATTTTGTTAGCTTCCCTAATTTATTTTAGCATTTTATTGTCTGTTCATTCTGGCCAGGTGGATGGTAATACACTCCCACTGTTAATTTATTCCCTTTTTCACCTGGAATTTCTATTCATTAAGATTCAACATTGCATTTTGTTTCCTGCAGAATTTTTATCCTGTTTGTCTCATTGCCCTCTTTCATACAATTTGATCCATCCTATCATTTCAATATAATTTGTACCCTGGTATCACAGTGTCCCATTGCTTATCCTTCTTCCACCAGATCTCTTAGATGCCAATTATATGTACCTCTTCATCCAATGCTATATTTCCCTGTTTTCTTATTATCCTTTTAAGATACATCATTCTGAACCATTTGCTTCTGAGTGACTGTTTGTTTTCCCCATCATATTGTTTAAAAGCTGTGCTATCTCCTTTTTAAACATTAGTGCAGCAGCCTGATTTCACTCCTCTTAAGATGGAGCCCATCTTTTCAAAAAAGGCTTCCCTTCCCCAAAATGATACCCAGTTCCTACAAACCTAAAACCTTATTCCCTGCATCATATTCTCATTCACGTATTGAGACTATGGAGCACTGCCTGCCTCTGGGGTCCTGCATGTGGAATAAGAGCACTTCTGAGAATGATGCCCTGGAGGTTCTGGATTTCAACTTTCTAACTAAAATCCTAAATTTGGTTTCCAGAACCTCACTCCTGTATCATTGGTACCTGTAGATACCAACATTGGTTTCCTATATTATTGGTACCCATATGTACCAAGATTGACAACTCCTACCCAGCACTATCTAAAATCCTATCTATGGGATACATGAGGTCCCCTACCTTTCACAAGACAGGCAAGTTACCGAGCAATCCTCACATCAATCAGCCACCCAGCTAACAACCTTTCTAATATTAGAATCACCAGTACAACAAATCATCCTTACCCTTCCCTCTTGGGCACGGGCCCTGGAGACCTATCCTCAGTGTGAGAGGATACTACATCACCTTAAGAGTATATCCAAACTACAGGATTGCTTCAAGCCTCATCAAGGGGATACTCAACTTCCAGGTGACCTTTCTCCTCCAAGGCAACCCAGGGGCTGCCAGATTGGAGGTGGGACTTCTCTACTATGTCCCTGAAGGTCTCTTTTATATACCTCTCTGTCTTCCTCCTCTAGGTCTGCCACTCTAGCCTCCAAATATTGGACTCATTCTCTGAGAGCTAAGAGTTCTTTGCACTAAGGTATATATACAAACTCTCACCAGCTGGGAGATAATCATACACGTGGCACTCAGTGCAAAAGACTGGAAAGCCTCCCTCTTGCTGCTGGACTATTTTCTGCATTTTAATTTAGTTGGTTTGTTATCAAGTTTACATTTCTAAGGGAGTAGAGATTTAAACCGTCTTCCCGGCTGGAACCATGTGGGTAGCAGAGAGAAGTATCTTAGAAGGATCAATAATAGGATGTGGAGTGACAAAGACATCTTCCATTGAGAAGGAACGGGAGAGTACGTCAGTGTGAGTGTTCTTGTCCGCTGGGCGATACTTCAAAAGGAATTTGAAGCAGTTGAAAAATAGGAACCATCGAGCTTGTCTGTGGTTCAGACATTATGCATGATATAAGTATTCAAGGTTATTGTGGTCAGTATAAACCATAATTTGATGTGCACCTTCGAGCCATGGGCACCATTCCTCAAATGCCAATTTAATTGCTAGTAGCTCCTTGTCTCCAGACTTGTAGTTTCGCTCTACAGGGAAGAAGCATCAAGAAAAAAACGAACAAGGATGTAAGGTGTGGTTGTCCGAGTGTTGACTAAGGACATCACCAACCCCGACGTCAGAGGCATCCACCTCGATGATGAAGGGTCATCGAGGATCTGGGTAGCGTAGGCTCGGCTCTAGAAGAAATGCCTTCTTGAGCTCCTGGAAGATGGTTACGGCTTCTGGAGACCATTGAGAGGGGTTGGCTCCCTTTCTCTTCATGGAGGTAAGAGGCGCGGTCATGGTGGAATAGTGATGAATGAAGGATCTGTAGTAGTTGGTGAATACGAGGAATCTTCGCAGAGCTTTAAGACCAGTAGGTTGGGGCCAGTCCTGAATACTCTTGGTTTTCTGCTGATCCATCTGGAACCCCTGACTGGATACCACGTAGCCTAAAAAGGGGACAGATTCCTGGTGAAAGGAGCATTTTTCCAATTTGGTGTTTAAGTGGTTATCTCTTAGTCTCTGCAGAACCATAGTGATGTCCAATTGATGGGTCTTGACATCTTGAGAAAAGACCAGTATGTCATCTAGATATGCTACTACACAGCTGTACAGCATGTCCCTGAAGATTTCATTCATCATGTTTTGAAATACGGCTGGGGCATTGCAAAGGCCAAAGGGCATGACTAAATATTCAAAATGGCCATTGCGTGTATTAAATGTTGTCTTCCATTCATCGCCCTGGCATATTCTAACCAAATTGTATGCCCCTCTGAGGTCCAGTTTAGTGAATATTTTGGCTCCTTGGAGTCTATCACAGAGTTCAGAGATCAGTGGCAATGGGTAGCGGTCCTTCATAGTGATCTCATTCAGGCATGGGTGAAGGAAACAGTCCTTCTTACTGATAAAAAAAGAACCTGGCCCCAGCAGGAGATTTAGAAGGCCAAATGAAGCCCTTCGCCAAGTTCTCTTGAGTAAAGGTAGACATAGCCTTGGTTTCCAACAAAGAAAGTGGGTACACCCTTCCTCTGGGAGACTCGGTATTGGGTAATAGGTTTATGGCACAGTCAAAAGATTGATGAGGTGGTAGAGTGTCTGCTACTTTTTTCGAGAATACGTCTTGAAAGGATGAGTACTGTAGTGGTAGGCCTGGAAGAGAGGTGATAGTGGTCAGGCAAGGCATAGGAGTCACCACTTTGAGGCACTTTCCATGGCAGGACTTACCCCATTGGGACAGTTGCAAGGTACTCCAGTTGAATTGGGGTGTGTGCATTTGTAACCATGGCAGTCCGAGCACCACCGGGTGTATTACCTTGTCTAGGACTAAAAACAAAATGGTCTCTGTGTGTAGAGATCACCTGTGGAATTGAATAGGTTGAGTGGAATAGGTGACCTCACCAGGTAATGGGTCACCATGAGTTGATGATAGGTGTCTGAACAGTGGGGATTCGCAAGTGCTCTACGAGTTGTCTGAGTATGAAGTTCCCACCAGCACCAGAGTCCACTAACGCTAAAGTGTGGAATTCAAGGGCCTCCAAGTTAATGGAGACTGGAAGTGTCAGTGGAGGAGATGGAGAAGTTAGACCTAGGAGGAGTCCTCCGGCAGATCCTAGGTCTGAAAGTTTCCTGGACAGATAGGGCAGGAGAGCACAGTGTGACCAAGTTATCCGCAGTACATGCAGAGGCCTAATCTGTTTGGGTGACGCCTCTCTTTAGCTGATAGGTGGTTGCGGCCTAGTTGCATGGGTTCTTCCTCCTTAATAGTGGGTGCGGGAGTAGTCTGGGTAACAGGCGCTGGACGAGAATGCAGAACCCCCGATAGCATCTTCTTAGGACCCTTAATCTCCTGAGATTGCTCATGCAGGCGACAATCAACACGCCCAGCTAGGTCAATGAGAGAGTCCAGAGTTTCAGGGAGCTCACATGCCACTAGTTCATCTTTGATGCATGAGTTAAGGCCTTCCAGGAAAATAGCCCACAGACACCCCAGGTCCCAATGTAATTCCGAAGAAAAGGTTTTGAACTCAATCACATACTCAGTCAGAGGTCTGGTACCTTGTTGTAGATGCAGGAGTGCGGATCCAGCGACAGTCTTGTGAGCAGGGTCATCAAATACAGAATGAAATAGAGCAAGGAAGCCTGTCAAGTCATTGAGAATAGGATCATTACGCTCCCAGAGAGGTGATGACCAGGCCAGGGCTTTCCCGTCTAAGAGGGTCAATATATATGTAGTTTTGGACACTACGTCTGGAAAGTAGGTAGGTTGCAGTGAAAAGTGCATACAGCACTGATTCAGAAAGCCCCTACATAACAGGGAATCACTTGTAAATCGAGTAGGTGCTGGCAATGGCATGGAGTGTCTCAGAGGCAACGCATGTGAAGCGGAAGTGGGCTTGACAGGTGTCGAGGCAGAGTCCAGCCGAGAGCTTAACTGATTGAAGGCATTAGCCAAAGTCTCTAATGTCCTTTGCTGCTTGGAGAGTCGTTGGGCCAGGCCAGGGATGGCCTGGATGGCTGAGAGCTGAGCTGGGTCCATGCAGTTAGCAATCTGTTATGTTTTTGTAAGAATGTGAACCCTGGGCAGGGGCGAGAGGTGTATCCACCTACAGAGGAGCCCTGCGAGCCTCACCGCTGGTAGGCGTGGTCTCAGTGGTCTGGGGACATAGCTGTATGGTAGAGACTTTATTATACAGGAAGGAAGGCAAGCCCTAAGAGCAGGGTTGAAGAGAAAGCACAGTTCTGAGCTGAGGGGAATATCCCCGATGTAAATATCTGGTAGTCGCCCACAGAACGGGGTACGCCAGGAAGTCTCTTCAGAACTGTAGTAAATACCTCAGATGTGCAGATCGGGTAGTGGCCCGCAGAGCGGGGTACGCTGAAGATGTTCATGCTGCAGAGGTGAAGAGTAGATAGTCTGAGGTGCAGGACCCTGGATAAGGATCCTGTGGAAGATGGTGGTAATACTGCATCGCAGGGTAATCTGATGTGACACCTACTGGAGAGGATATGGTAGTGGCCCGAGGCACAGGGTATGCCATAGAGGATTCCTCAGTATGATAGGTAATGTTGAAGTCCAAAGTCTAGTACTCACAAAGTTAGTTCCAGGAGACTTTCCCAGGGAGCAGGACAGGTAGCAATCCAAGGCAGAAAGGCCCTCCGAGGAGCGGATAGCCCGGAACGCGGAAGGGCCCCCGAGGAGTGAGTACCCAGAGCATCACACGCCAAGGCGGAGATCTGGAACAGGAAGTCCAAGGATGGAGTAGATTCCTTGCTAACTCGTTGAAGCATAGGGCCAGTCAGCTTAAGTACTGTAGCGAGATGACGTTATTCGGAGGGGATGCCCCCGAGGTTCCTACCATGATGTGTACAAAGGTGGCCCTTGCACGTGCGCGCATGGCTTAGGAGATACCAGGAACAAGATGGTGGTCAACAATGCCCATGTCATCCCGGGAACGCCAGGTAGGTCGGCGGTGGCTGGCAGAGGCCGCCATTCTTCCTAGAATTGGCGATGCAGCAGAGAGGTGAGCATTAGAGGTTGCAGCCATCTGCGACTGATGGGCGTAACAATGAAAATCAAGGCAAACAAGATAGACCTTAATAAGCACCACTGTGTGTGTGTGTGTGTGTGTGTGTTGGGGGGGGGGGGGGTGTTAGGTTAGGTAAGCTGGCAATACAGAGGCAGGATTTTTAAGCCTTGGTTCATGCTATTGGTCCTATCAGTTAGAAAGTGTGTATTGGGGGTTGATGACAGAATGTCATGTGTACCTATCACCTTCTAGAAATTATTTTACAACTTTTAATGCTAAATAAAGGATCATCATCTAGGCCAGTGCAAGATGATTTAATTATGAACATTTGATATTCTGCCTTTTCCCACAGTTGCTCTCAAGGCAGATTACAATAAACATACATGAGCAGAGACATTTCAACAGTTTAAAATCAGAATCAGAATTTGTAAACAGAGTAATATTGGGATCCAGCACAGGAAACTGATGTGAGTATAGTTTGGAATCTGAGTTGTATATATAATACAATATATTATTTTGTGCTCTAGGAGAACCTTTGGTCATACACTCCCTCCCCCAACTTACCTATTTGTCGGGCCGATGCAGTAAAGTTAGCCCCCGGTTGGACACGTGTTTTTTATGCGCTATTTTTACCCCTTATACAGTAAGGGGTAATGGCGCGTGGAAAACGCGCAGCCAACCCCCCCAAAACTAATAGCACCCGTAACATGCAAATGCATGTTGATGGGCCTATTAGTTATTTCCGCGTGATACAGAAAGTAACACCTGCCAAAGGCAGGAGTTAATTTCGGCTGCACTGGGAAAGTGTACAGAAAAGCAGGAAAAAACTGTTTTTCTGTACACCCTCCGACTTAATATCATAGCGATATTAAGTCGGAGGCCCCCCCCCAAAAAAAATTAAAATAAAAATAAAAAAAATGAAAAATCTGCCACGGCTCGTGGGTTGGAAGACGGAAGCTCAATTTTGCCGGCGTCCGTTTTCCGAACCTGTGGCTGTCAGCGTGTTCGAGAACTGACACCGGTAAAATTGAGCGTTGGGTGTCAAACCCGCTGACAGCCGCTGCTTCTGTCAAAAAGGAGGAGCTAGGTATGCACTAGTATCCCTAGTGCCTCCTTTTACCGTGGGCCCTCATTTGCATATTTTTTCTTTCTGGATTGCGGGCCCAGGAGAGTGGCCTGGGCATGCGCCGGCTCTCCTGCAGGTTTTTCTGTATCGGCCCGTATGGTAGCTCCAGCACAGAGATCCCTTCTTCCAGTGGCAGTGGTTCCAATGATCCTTTATTTGCCCATTTTAGCTCTGACAGAGCACCTCTCTGGGCCTCATGCTGTCAGGATTTTGCCACCCCCATAGTTTTGGCACTCTAGGTAATCACCTAGTTTGCCTAATGGAAGCAGCAGCTCTATGATTATTAAACATTAAAAGTTTTTAAAGAATTTATAATAGGTGATAGAAACTCATATTAGTTTTTCTTCTGGACAACTTGGGATATTTTTTTGAAAGAGTGTCATAGCTAATGAAGGCTCTAATGGAATGGAAGCGATATATCCATTCATTTTAAGGCACTTTAGCACCCAAGCACAAAGAACAATTGCAAAACACATGATGTTCCTAATAATTTTCATTTCTTGTAAAACTTAGATTCAGAACAATGGGAAAAATCATACAAATGAAAAGTGGATTCATGCAAATTTTTAGAAGGCTTAGTCAGAATCTACACAGATAAAAACATTGGTTACATGGTTGACTGATTTTCAGCTGTCTAAAAACATCTGTGCACTCTCTCAAAGTCATTACTTTTATCCACATTACAAAGATGTATTTTCTGGAGCATTTCACAGGAATGGATGAAAAACTACATATGCACATTTAATATTTTTTTTTAAAATTACACAGCATCCAGAATACTGTGTTGTCTCCTATAGTGAAGTAATGAGACACCATGCCCCTTGGTAAGTTTGGTTCAAATGCCTGATGTTTTTTTTTTTGTTGTTTTTTTTTTGCAGCTATCTGATTTAGTGCACTTTAAAAAAGATTAAATACTTTATAGAAAATAAAACACAATAAAGTACTATCGTATATTGAAACTACAAGAAATAGTAAAAATCTGTAGAAGAAGTATATGCACACACAAAAGTAGCAACTTTGCAAGGTCATTGTAACATAATAGCTGCATGGCATATAGCACTAAAGCTAAATACTCAGAAAACAACTAATTCTTACCAATTAAATATGGACCAACATGATCTGCACATAAATTTACCACTGCAAAATGGCCTTTTGCAAATTATTTTTGCAAAATATGTTTTTGCAAAACATTTCACTCAAAATGCCAATCTTTTAGCATTTTTGCAAATTGCTTAGCATTTTGCAAAATTTTTCATGCAAAAAGCCATTTTGTGAAAAAAAAATTGTCACTTTAGTACATCTTGGTTAAATCATGCTTCAAGAGGCAGTATATCTTGGAAGTGCCAGTGGCCAGCTACAATTCACCTAGCTACCACTAATAAATGAGCCACAAATGAGACTGACTTTCTAGGATTTGGGAGCCCTGCAGACAGGAGAAGATGAAGGAGTATCATCCAAAGTTTATCTGTCAAGCTCCAACCAATTAAAGAGTATATGCAAAAGAAAATCTCTGAGCAATAGATATGAATTGTGGAACAGGTCCACTACACATGATTGAAAGTACTATCAGACCCACATTTGTCATAGACAGTTAAACCAACATTTTTCAGAGAGGATGTGCCTGTGTTAGGAACATGAACTCCTAAAAGTGGTAAAGGGAGGGAAGGTTCTTATATATGTTTGTCTGTGTTGAACTAATGTACAAGTGTGTAAAATAAGATAATGTTTTCCTTCTTTTTTGCACTTACTGCTTGTGATTGGACAAGGGAGTTGAGCAGATATGATAAGGCACATCTTGTTTCTTTCTCTGCTTTCATTTTTTTATCTGCCCTGCAACTTTTCTCAGCTTCTAAAGAGACTAAGGGCCTCATTTACCAATATCACATTGGTAATGCATGAAGGGGTGTTTCCCATGCAAATGAGGCTTTTTCTTATATGAGAGAGAAAGAGAGAGAGAGAGAGAGAAAAAAAACCTTGCTATAGTGTCTCTTCCCTAGACAGGTATTTGTATCCCTATGAGAGGCCCTCCTAGTAACTCGAGGTGGGGATTAGGTATTAGTGTAGGGGGTTGGGGGCCACTTTCACATTCAACGTGAGACGTACGAACAGAACAGTGGTCTCTTGTGAAGATTTGATGGCCTTCGGAGTGGGAAAACTCACTCCAAGATGAGATTTGGACAATGTTCTCTCCACCTAGCTTGTTGTTGCCCAGGTAGAGTGTCCATCAAGCTAGGTGGAGAGAACATTGCCCAAATCTCATCTTGGAGTGAGTTTCCCCACTCCGAAGGCCATCAAATCTTCACAAGAGACCACTGTTCTGTTCGTACGACTCACGTTGAATGTGAAAGTGGCCCCCAACCCCCTACACTAATACCTAATCCCCACCTCGAGTTACTAGGTGGGCCTCTCATAGGGATACAAATACCTGTCTAGGGAAGAGACACTATAGCAAGGCTCTCTCTCTCTCTCTAAAACAGGCTGTCCAGGAAACATCATGAACTGTGATAAACCTCTCTCAGATACTGACACAGGCTGTTTTCCCGCTGCACAAAAAAAGCCTCATTTGCATGGGAAACACCCCTTAATGTGTTACCAATGCGATATTGATAAATGAGGCCCTAAGGGGCAGATTTAAAAAGCCCTGCGCCAGCGCACCTATTTTGCATAGGCCGCCGGCGCGCGTATGTCAGGGGTGTGGCCGGAGTGACGCAGCGTTTTGGGGGCGGCGACGCGGGTGTGGTTTCGGCCCGGGGGTGTTCCGGGGGCATGGCCGCGGTCTCCGGAACAGCCCCCGGGACCAGAACACGGAGCGGGGCTGCCAGCCCCGCGTTCCGGTCCCGGGGGCTGCTTTCAGCAGGCGTAACTTTGCCTACAAAGGTAGGGGGGGTTAGATAGAGCCAGGGGAGTGCGTTAGGTAGGGGAAGGGAGGGAGGGGAAGGTGGGAGGAGGGCGAAGGAAAGTTCCCTCCGAGGCCGCTCCGAAATCGGAGCAGCGTCGGAGGGAACTGGCAGCGCACGCTGGGCTCAGCGCGCACAGGTTGCACAAATGTGCACCCCCTTGCACGCACCGACCCCGGATTTTATAAGGTGCGCGCGGCTACGCGCGTATCTTATAAAATCCAGCGTACTTTTGTTCGCGCCTGGTGCGCGAACAAAAGTACGCGATCGCGCAAATTTTTAAATCTACCCCTAAGTTTTCTTGATTTACAAAGATGTTTCTTTCTCTCTCCCTGTTTGCTGCTTTCAGTTTTACTTTTGATCTGCCCTGCAACTTTACTGCACCTTCTAAAGAGACTAGGCTTTCTTGATTTACATAGATGTTTTGTTTCTCAAATAAATACTAAATTGTGTTTTTGGAACTTACCATTAAGTGGTGTGTGCATGCTTTCTGCTGGACTACTTACTTTAGGGTTGATGCAATACAGCGTGCTCAGCCGAGCGCACTGTTTAAACTGCAGTTGGATGCGGGTTGTGGAGGCGCTACCTAATTCCCTTATGCCTCCACAACCCGCGTCCAACACGTGTCAAAACTAATAGGGCTCATCACATGCAAATGCATGTTGTTGAGGGTATTAATTATCCGAAATGCCAAAATAAAAATGTGCATTTAAAACACAGTTTTGAACTCATAAATTAATGCCTGCCTAGAGCAGGCATTAATTTCTGAGCACTCCCAAAAGTTGTAGTCCGTACATCCTCCTATTTAATATCGTTGCAATATTAAGTAGGAGGAAGGAAAACTCTAAAAAAGTTATTTATTGATTTATTTATTTATTTGAGTGTTTTTGTATACCGGGATACATTGGGAACATCATCTCGGTTCACAGAGAACTTAAAATAGCAACAAGCTTTACAAAGAACAAGGAATAGAGTGAAGGTTAATAATAAAGGTAACAAAGAAATGCAAACAGGTAACACAACATGTTTTGTAACGAGCTATTTACAAAGTGTACATTAAAATGTTATAACGAGCTATTTACAAAGTGTACATTAAAATGAGGTCATCATGACTGATTGGGGTAGGTATCAGAAAGAGTATTGCAGAGAAAGTATTGTCGCATGTGAGTTAAGGAAGTTGACATGAATGTAATAGGTGACACAGGAAAATCGGGCTATTATAGGTGGTAATGGGGAGATGTTGAAAAAAAGTTATGGGGTAATGGGGAGAAGTTGAAAAAAAGATTTAAAAAGAGTGCCAGCAGCCAGGTTTGTGAAACGGACGCTCAGTTAACAAGTGTCTGTTTCCTGAACCCATGGCTGTGTGCCAATTAAGAAAATTGTCGCCGATAAGTTCAGCATCTGTTTTCCTAACCGGCAGATGCCATGGACAGCCGACCACTTGTGGGCTCCGGCTGTCAAGGAGGCACTAGGGGCTCGCAAGTGACCTCTAATTTAAATATTGAATGGTGCTGCCAGGAGAGGTGCATTGGGGCACACTAGGAAAGCGGGTGCTGAATATTCAGTGCTCGCTTTCACCATTTTTTTTTTTTTGCATCGGCCCCAATGAACACAAAGGTTGAACCACAGCCTCCAATAGCATTTGATTGACTGTACTAATCTCTGTCTGTCCCATGATGATCTACTGTTCTGGTAGTGGGCTGGGGGAGAGCATTTGACTGTGCTTCTAGAGGTGGTGCAGGATACTTCCAAAAGAAGGAGTATGAGAAATAGACAACAAGAAGCTGTTGGATGGAAACCTCCTTTTTTTCTCCATTTCCCTATTCACATGTCCTTCCATAAACATTCTTACATACAGATGCTCTGGTCTTTCACCCATTATCTTCACTCCAGCCATGCACACACACTGGGGTAGATTTTACAAATTTGCGCACATGCGTACTTTTGTTCACGCACCAGGCGCAAACAAGAGTACATGGGATTTTAATAGATACGAGCGTAGCCGCGTGTATCTGTTAAAATCCGGGGTCAGCATGCGCAAAGCTGTGCAAAATCGGCAGCCTGCACGCGCCGAGCCGCGCAGCCTGCCTCAGTTCCCTCCGAGGCCGCTCCAAAATCACCTTCCCCTCTCTTCCCCTACCTAACGCACCCCTGAGGCAGGCGTAACTTGTGCGCACCGGGCCGGCCGCTGGCGCACGATTCCCAGGCCCGGAAGCCATTTTGGATACCTTGGCCACGCCCCCGAAATGCCACCAGGCTGGAACCACGCCGCAGCACCTCCCCCAAATAGCATACCGCCGCGACACCCCCCCCCCCCCCAGGAAAGCCCCTGGACTTCCACACGTCCCAGGGCTTGCGTGCACTGCCGAGCCTCCTCAACATAGGCTTGGCGCACGCTGGCTGAACTTCGGGCAGGTTTTCGGGGTGTATGTGCATATCTTAAGCGCATACCCCTTTGAAAATCTGGCCCACTGTGCTGAAAGCAAAAATACTAGCTAGACAGATTTAAGTTTAGCACATTGCATGATATCAACCATTTTTATCAGGCAATAATTTGGTAAGTCACTTGAAATAAATAATAAAATGCACTGTGCATTAGTAGATATGCCTTTAATATATTATTTTGGTAACTGTAATGACCATGAGTCATGTGGGGAAGGAGACATAGACAGGGGATCAGTAATACAGTAGTATAATACAAATCTGTGCTAGCAAAAACATAAGTGTAGGATGGAGGAAGTTACACTAATAAGTGTCACAGGCAATATATCAGAGACTATAGCATATGTGCATATAAAAAGGTAATAGAAGAAAACCAAACTATTGCTAACAACATGCTTATTATGTGCAGAATAACAAGAAAAGAGAAAACATAAGATAACACACACTAACTCATAGGCTTATGTCTCTTGTCCCGGTTTCTGATAGGCAAGTAGTACAGCTTGGTGTTGTCCTTGCAAGGACTTGGCATAAGGTGTGAGGAAGTCTTCTCCAGGTATGAGGACAAAAACTGCTCAGGGGGCATATTTTTTAAAAAATTGTTTTTTTTATATTCTGCTTTTTGGCACTTTAATGCAAATTATGTTCATGTGTTGTAGATATGCTTTTAGTTGTCTTCCATCTGTTCCAACCATTGTAGCTGGGGACGGGGTTTTATACTGTCTACTCACAAACACACAGCTCAGATTTCTTTGTTTCAAGCAGCCCTAAGCTATAAATCAAATTTCCTTCTCTCAGTGTTTCACTCTTTGGTGGGGGGGCTATTTTGTCCCTGCACGTACATTTATATTCTTCTTCTCTACTCTCCCTAATCCTAATATAGTAACAAATGTGCACTTAGATTTACTGATAAAGCTTCTTGATTGTCATTTCTAGCCAAGTTAATATTTTATTTTTATTTATTTATATTTTTATATTCAGCTTTTCAGCACTTCAAAGTGTACATCAAAGCGGATTACATTCAGGTACTGTAGGTATTTCCCTATCCCCACAGGGCTTACAATCTAATTTTGTACCTGAGGAAATGGAGGGTAAAGTGACTTGCCCAAGGTCACAAGGAGCAACAAGGTTGTAACCTGCTGCTCTAACCACTAGGCTACTCCTTCACTACTATATGATTATAAGTTTATTGAATATTAAACAAATATTTAATTTTTGGTCTAGAGAGAACAGAATAATCCACTTTCATGTGTTTTGGCCAAGTACTTTTAAAATGTCTCTAAAATTGTTTGCAAATTATTTATTGGAGAGAAATTGTAATGCTGTCTTCTCTGTATAAATGCCATTTTTTGTATTAACAGGAAGCACCGTCCCATTAGCAAGCAATAACAGGAGTGAGGGAGTGTATATTATGGATTGCTCTAAACATTGACTATTTGTAAAATGAATAATGATTGAAACTGATGTGGCAGATGTGCGTTAAATAAACAATCTATGCTGTTAACCAACTCTGTCTAGGTTATAAAAGCATTTAAGGTATTATATATATTCTACTGAACTGTCCTTGCTGATAAGGAATATTTGATGGCTAAGATATATTATTTGTTTAATTTTCAGGACATGACTTAGGCCTTGCAGACAGTAATTTAGACAGAGATAATAATCTAGGATTCTTTTGAATACATAACCTTTGCTCTTCTGGCAATGCACTTCAGACAATTTCATTAGCAAACATCAAAAGTAAACTATATTAGCCTCAATTCTACAAAGCTCCTGAGACATATAAAGGAAGTTTCTTCTTTGTTGCAAAAAAGATATTTGTGTTGGATTGGAAGGTAATCAGTTCTGTCCCATGGGGTTTAACTAATGTGCATAATATTTCTGAATGTCTCCAAATTTCATAGAATAGAGGTCTACTGTGTATTAGAAAAATTGCTCCCAGAAGGAAAAAATATTTTTCCTATCCCTTAGGTTCTGTAAAACAGATTAAATAAGTTAAGACTCAAGCACTGTAACGGCTTTTGATACTACAGAAGACAGTTTCTTGTTAGTAATTGGGTAGAATCCACATTAAAAACCACCAAAACAGCTGTTTACTTGGCAGCATCAACTATAACAGCCTTTCCTATGGGAGGATGTCAGTGGAGCCTGGATAAGAGCAATCTACAAGGGCAAAGAACTCAGAGTCTTGTTCTTTGCAACATAATCTACAGAGGAAGATAATATATCAGCAAAACGCAACTGCCTATTGAATTTTAATTGGACTAATTGTCTTGAGCTGAAGCAAATTTCATGTAAGTACTACAAAATAGATGCACAAATCTTTTTTTAATATAGACAGAATTGTTTCATTTTCATATATTTGACACAGTATACAATATTTTCATTGTCTAAAGCAAACCCAAATAAAACAAAACCAAAATACATTACAGCAGCAACAATAGGCAATAGGCCCACAAAATTACTGACAGGAAATTATTCTCTATGGTAGAAATCTGATTGTTCTTTCTTTTCAAAATTATCTGCAGAATACAACCAGAGAAACAATGTGACCTGCACTTACATCATGCCTTATGCAGCTCTTTATGTAAGAAAGAGAAAAATCATAAAAAGTTAAATACTGTAACTTTTTTGAAGTCTGAAGAGTGCAAGGGAATTCAAACTGCTGCATTGTGACAGTTTGCAGCAATTCTATTTTGCTCAATTGTGCTTTTTTAAAAGGATGCAGTTGGCTCAGTAAAGAACTGTAATTCTTTCTTTTAATGTCTGTTCCTTTTAGGCTATAGAATTTTTTTTAACAAAGTGTAAGTGTGTATTATGTTTTGTTTTGTTTTCAAAATTTGGAGGGTATTCATTAAACCAAGTTAAAGAAATATTTTATATAAAAACTGCTGCTTTAATGTGAACAAATTACCACCATTTTCATTACAGAATTATAACAAAGTAAATAGAAACATAGAAGTCATGGCAGAAAAGGACCAAATGATCAATCCAGTCTGCCCAGCCATTGAAGCAGAGAGCAAAGATGGAGTTGCTGTCTGAATCCAAATCCCCCTTTCTCACTCTCACTGCCATTGAAACAGAGAGCAATGATGGAGTTGCATCAACAGCATGAAGACTTAATTGTTAAGGGTAGCAACTGCCACACCAGCAAGTTTCCCCCAATTACCCCTAGTTACCTCCATGCACTCTTATTTCCAACCTCTAGACTTTAGGGATCCATAGTGTTTATCCCATGCCCCTTTGAATTTCTTGACTGTTTTAATCTTCACCACCTGTTCCGGAAGGGCATTCCAGGCATTCACTATCCTCTCTGTGAAGAAATATTTCCTGACACTGGTATTGAGTCATCCTCCCTAAAGTTTCATTTCATGACCCCTAGTTCTATTGATTTCTTTCCAATGGAAAAGATTTGAAGATTGTGCATTATTAAAATCTTTCAGATATCTGAAAGTCTGTATCATCTCTTCCCAGCACCTCCTTTCTTCTAGGGCAGTGGTTCTCAACCCTGTCCTGGGGACCCCCCCAGCCAGTTGGGTTTTCAGGATATCCACAATGAATATGCATGAGAGAAAATTTGTATACACTGCCTCCATAACATGCAAATTTTCTCTCATGCATATTCATTGTGGATATCCTGAAAACCCGACTGGCTGGGGGGGTCCCCAGGACAGGGTTGAGAACCACTGTTCTAGGGTGTACATATTCAGATCCTTCAGCCTTTCCTCATAAGTCTTCTAATGCTGACCCCTCACCATTTTGGTCACTCTTCTTTGGATCACCTCTATTCTGTCTTTATCCTTTTTGAGATACAGGCACCAGTATTGAACACAGTACTCCAGGGACCTGTACAAGAGCATTATCACCTCTTTTTTCTTACTGGTTATTCCTCTCCCTATGCAGCCCAGCATTCTTCTGAGTTTAACTATCACCTTGTCACATTGTTTCACCATCTTCAGATCATCAGGCACTATCATACCAAGACCCCTTTCCCAGTCCGTGCTCATTAGTCTTTCACAGCCCATCACATAAAGCTCTTTTGGATTGCCGCAGCCTAGATGCATGACTCTGTACTTCTGAATCCCAGCTGCAAAATCTTTGACCACTATTCAAGTATCCTTAAATCACTGTTCATGCTCTCTACTCCTTCAGATGTGTCCACTCTGTTGCAGATCTTAGTATCATCCACACATAGACAAACTTTACCTTCTATCCCTTCCGCCAGATCACTCACAAAGATATTGAACAGAATTGGTCCCAAAACTGATCCCTGTGGCACTCCACTTAACACCATTCTTTCCTCAGAGTAGGTTCCATTTACTATTACATGCTGTCTCCTGTCAGTCAACCAGTTTGCAATCCATGCTACTATCTTGGCACCCACTCCCAAGCTTCTCATTTTATTCATGAGTCTCCTATATGGGACTGTATCAAAAGCTTTACTAAAATCCAAGTAAACCACATTGAGCACTCTTCCCTGATCTAATACTCTAGTCACCCAATCAAAAAAATCAATCAGATTTGTCTGACAGGATCTATCCCTGGTAAATCCATGCTGCCTCGGATCAAGCAACCCACTGGATTGTAGACAGTTCACTATCCTTTCCTTCATTAATTTTCCCAACACAAAGGTGGAGCTAACTGGCCTATAGTTTCCAGTCTGCTCTCTGATCCCACTCTTGTGAAGTGGGACCACCACTGCTCTTTTCCAATCTTGGGGCACCACTCCCATTTCCAGGGCTCTATTTATTTATCTATTTATTTGAAAACATTTATATTCCACCAATATAAAATTCTTGGTGGAGTTGAACAAGTCCTTCAGCAGACCTGCCAGCACATTACTGAGCTCCTGAGCTCCCTCAATATCCTGGGATGTACTTCATCTGGCCCCATGGCCTTGTCAACTTTCAGTTTTCCTAGCTCTTCCTATACATTCTCTTCTGAAATGGAGTTTTGTCTACTCCACCCCTATCCATGGTCTTCTTAACTAGTGATGGTCCTTCTCCAGGGTTTTCTTTAAAGAACACCGAACTGAAGTATTTGTTCGGCCATTTCTTTGTCTCTCTCCGCCCACTGAACTTTGTCACCTTTCAATTTCACTATACCATTTTGGACCTTTCTCCTTTCTCTGATATAACTGAAAAATGATTTGGCACCTTGCTTTACTTCTTTGGCAATCCTTTCTTCTGCCTGACTTTTTGCTTTCTTGATTTCTTTCTTCATCTCTCTCAGTTTCACCAGATATTCTTCCCTGTGTTCCTCTTTTTGAGATCCTTTATAGTTTTTGAATGATGTTCTTTTTGCTTTTATTTTATTAGCCACCTCCTTTCAGAACCAGATCAGTTTGTTATTTTTCTTACTTTTGTTTACTTTTCTAGCATATAGATTTGTTACCTTTGTAATTGCTCCTTGTAGTTTGGCTCACTGTTGTTCCACTTCTCTCATTTTCTCCCAATCTTCTAATTCTACCCCCAGGTATGTCCCCATTTTGACAAAGTCCATATTTTTGAAATTCAAAACTCAGGTTTTCGTGTGACTTCTCTGTATCCTATTTGCGATATCGAACCATACTGTTTGATTATCACTGGTGATGAGGCAGGCACCCACCCGAATTAGAGACATTATCCCCATTATTAAGTAGGGATATGCAATTGTTTTTCCTGAATTAGGCAATGTCAATGACATTGCCTAATTCGGAATGTTTTGGGAGAACCGAAAATGATTGATTTTTTCCGAAAGTTCAGAAAAAATTCATTTTTGAGTTAGCACATGCTAACCTGAAAATCAGGGCTCCTGAAAAAAAAAAACCAACCCTGAACCACAGGAAAAATGAAATTCCTGTGGAGGGGGCCCAAAACAAAGCCCGACACAAAATTTTTACCCGAAGCACATCTCTATTAGTAAGTACTAAGTTGAGTATAGCTCCCTCTATCATGGGTTCCATGCCCTTACAGGGCAACCACTATCTCTCTGCTTCTGGTAGATTCCACAGAAGGGATTTTCCAGTCTATATCCGGCAGATTAAAATCTCCAACAATAAACACTTCTCCCTTCTTTCTCACCTTTTGGATATCTTTGACCAGATCTCTGCTAGTTCTTCTGTTTGAGTTGGAGGCCTGTAAACCATGCCAGTAAAAATAGGTGTACCATCTTCTTTTTTTAGGACAGTCCATAAAGCTTCTTCTCTACCTCATATTCCACACAGCTCAGTTGCTTGGATATTGTTTTTGATATAAAGAGCTAGTCCTCCCCCTTTTCTGTCCTCTCTGCACTTCCTTTATAGCCTAGTATGGCCGTATCCCAATCATGAGAATCTGTGAACCATATCTCCATAACTGCAACAATGCCCAAGTCCACTTCCACCATTAGGGCCTGCAGATCTGGGATTTTATTCCCGAAACTACGAGCATTTGTAGTCATAGCTTTCCCATTTTTCTTCCTTGATTTATTGCACCTTTAGATACCTTCTCTGCATTTTTGAGCTGATTGATTTTGTTATGTTCTCCTCCCACGTCCTGTATAGCTTGGGAGTGACATGTCAATTTCCTTGGCCATCTCCTGCCACCCCCATTCTTTAGTTTAAATGTCTGATAATATATGATCTGAATTTCTCACTTAGCATCCTCTTTGCTGCTAAAATCAAATGTAGGCCACTTACCATGTAGCCTTTTACTTCTCCATACATGACCCCCAGCCTCCAAAGTTTCCAAAACCAATTTCTGTATACCATGTTTTGAACCAGAAATTGAAATTATCTATATGGCATAGCTTCTCATTTCCCTTTCCATGAACAGGTAATACTTCCAAAAAGGCAATAGTCTTTGCCATGAGTCTTATCATCTTTCCTAGATTTTGGAAATCTTTTTGTACTT